>NC_056745.1:701885557-701895557 GCF_019279795.1 Protopterus annectens
TTCTTGTGCTCCAAGTTTGGAGTCACCTTCGAAAATAAAGAAAGCCTCGGATTTGACCTTGTCAGATCCTACTTTCCCCTAAGGTCAAAAAGGTTTTAGATCTGACTTTCTCTGATCCAATTGCATGACCAGACAGTCACCACGCTTCTTGATGGAGCCATTATCCTCAAGATTGAGGTCTCCTTTTCTCCAGGAGACTGTAAAAAAGACTTCTCATCCTCCCTCAGCATCCTCCTCTGTCAGGTCTTCCTGGAGTCTTTCTGACCATGATGTGAATAGGATGATGAGAAAGTTCCTTAGGCCTCAAGATCCAGATGGGTTCCTTCAGGCTCCGTTCCCCCATTGGATCTGTGAGTCTGCGACCTTCGATACACACTATGCTGAGTCCTTCTCCAGTCCAACCTGTGGTTTCAGAACTGTTAGATCCGAAGATCCTGAGAGTCGTGGTGTTTGATCAGAGAATGTTACCTTCCTCGACTCTGACTCTTATAGTTATCTGTTCGGCTCTGAGCATTTCGGAGCAGAATGAGTCTCTGAGCCAAAGCGTTTGCATCAGGTCCAGTGAGATGACTTCAACTCCGAGAGTTTCAGAGCTGTCACATCCCCCTCAGTGCCTCTGGGTTGGACAGCTTGGGGCCGATTCCCTCCTTAGGGGAAGAACCCAGAGGGAGTGGAACATTACCTGAGCTGAGAGCTTTGGCTCTGGGGAGGCTGATTTCTACTTCTCCTAGACATTCTGCCTTCAAGTAGTGCAAAGGGTTTTTCTCCCATCCAGGGGATTCTTTGTCTATCACTTCTCACACAGGTGCAGCCAACCTGTAAGAGCTTCCAGACAGTCCCTGCACAGGGACTTTCCCTTCCTTCTGACAATTCTCTAGAGTATCCGTCTGAAGAGGTTCCTCTGAAGAAGCTATGCAAAAGGAGAGACTTAGATTCCCCTCAGGAATCATTGACAGAGAATACTGATTTTGATGAAGGGGAAGAGTCTCCCAGATCTCCACCAGAAGATGTCTCATATGGAGACATTTTATAAGTCCTACACAAAAAAAGGTGGATCGTTGTTCCTGGAGGTTTTCAGGTTTGGCCCATCTACATCTTGGGTCCCCCCCCAAGTGGATGAGCTTATTAACATTGTCTCCTGCTGGGCATGGAAGAACCAGACTCTGTAGAGCCAATCCCCAAACACCCAGACAAGATCCTCAGTGCACCACCAGACAGACAACATTGGTCCAGGGGGATTCCTGTAGATGCCATGGTTGTTGTGGCAGCCACAAAAAAGGAGCTAGCTGAACAAAGCTCCTCTGTCCATCCCCCTAACAGAGAGTCTAGGGCTTTGGACAGGTATGAGAAGCGAGTGTATGCATCAGTGACCTTTACTATATGATCGCTGAATTACCTGGCACATTTTACTCTGTTACAGAGGGACTTAATAAAACAACTCTCTAACTCTAAACCTGGGTCCATGTCGGTGGAGAAAGTAAAAGCTTATTCTTTGTGACTCGCCACCCTACAATCTGTATCAAATGTATACATGAGGTTAATCTCTCATGCGACTGAAAGTTCCTCACAGGCCTCGGGTACAGGCATATCCATTAGGAGGCAAGCTTGGATATGCTTGTGTGACTTTGTGGAGCCCTTTAAAGCATCATTCATCAATGCTGCTTTTAACAGATCCTCCCTTTTTTAGCCCACCATTAAAGAGACACTTTTCCATAGTGAACAAGATAGAAAGACCCTATCTGCCATAGGAATTAATTTTTCTACCACTCTGAAATCTTTCTCAAGAAGTCAGTGTGGTGGTAAGAAAATGTGTTTTTTTCTATTCAAGATTTACATGGAGATTTTTTTTCCCAGAGGCAGAGGGGGAAATAATTATAGTAGTGAAAGATGACACCCACGAGGCAGAGGGGGTCTGCAAAATGAAGGGTCTTGAGATTCTGTCTCTGATAGACCCTTCCAGCATTCCTGAAAGGTTGATCGACTGTTCTTCTTGGGAGAGAGTCAGGGGGATGCTTGTCTTTGCACCCGGAAGCCTGGGCAACCATCACAAAAAACACATGGGTGCAAAGAATTGTTTCTAGGGGATATTTTATTCCCTTTTTACAAAATCCACTAAGGATAAGAAAAAAATCTCCCAGATGTTCCACCCAATCAATGGGAGCAAGTAGCTCTGGAAATCCAAAAACTGCTAGACAAAAGAGTCGTCCAAGAGGTCCCATCAGACTAAAGAGGATCCGGTTTTTACTCGAGGTTTTTTTTTTTTTTTTAGTGCCGAAGAAAACAGGGGACTTGAGACCCATCCTGGATCTCAGTTATCTAAACAAATTCATAAAGAACTCCAAATTCCAGATGGTCACGGTTTAGTCCATTCTACCATTGCTCCAGAAAGGTGGCTGGATGTGATCTATATATCTACTACTCACATAAAAATAAACAAATGATCCTGAAGATTCCTTCGCTTCTGGCTGGTAGCCAGTCATTATCAGTTCAGAATCCTGCCCTTTGGTCTCACCACAGCCCCCAGAATGTTCACCAAGTGTATGGCAGTGGTTGCAACTCATCTAAGACTGCATGGATTCAGAGTGTTTCCTTATTTAGATGACTGGCTTCTCACTGCATCAATCAGGCATCTGTTAGCAGCTAGGGACTATCTTCTTCAGTTGATTCACTCTCTGGTACCACTGTAAATCTTGCAAAATCCAAACTTCAACCAGTACAAGTCTTGGACTTTATAGGGGTTCACCTAGACACAGTGAATTTTCAAGTGTTATTTATCACAGAGCAGAATTCTTACTTTAAGCTTACATGTCAGTCAGGTTCTGTCTTATTTCTCTCCAGCCAAACTAATTTTAAGAGCTCTGGGACTGATGGCTGCTGCAATCACATTAATACCAACAACTCATTTTCACATAAGAATCCTTCAGTGGACTTTACAAGTACAATGGCCCATTCTATACCAACCGTTACAGTTTCCAATAAAACTGTCCAGGGTATGCACTTGGTGGATCCAGTCCAGTGAGATATGCCAAGGTCTCCCCTTTATCCTTCCTCCACCCATTGCCACGTTGACCACTGATGCCTCCCACTTTGGTTGGGGGGGGGGATTACTTGGGACAGATTGTTCAAGGCATGTGGAATCCAGTAGAGACCAAATTGCATATAAATGTCCTGGACATGACAGAGGTCCTATTAGCATTGCAGGCCCTCCTGAACTCTTTCCCTCTGGGCACAATTGCTATGCAAATGGACATTGTCAGCGGTTTAGTACTCCAATAAATGGGGGAATCAGATCTCGCCCTCTTTGCCGAGAAGCAGTGAGAGTCTGGCAATGAGCGATCTCATCCAACCACTTTCTTATAACGATGCACATTCCTGGGAAATAAAATGTACAAGCTCAGCAGAACTGTTCTGATGCCTCATGAGTAGTATCTCAATTCTGTCAGTGGCAAATGTGATCTTCCACCATTGGGGTCAACCGTGCTGCAACCTGTTCGCCTTTCCCCTCAACAACAAGTGCAGCAGATTCTTTGCCCTAATCCCCCTCCAGGGGCAGTCGCTGAGAGATGCTCTAGTCCACATTTGGCCCACTGGTCTTCTTTATGCTTATCCTCCCCCTCCCCCTAATTCCCACGTTTCATCAGAAACCTTTTAGTTTGAAGAGCAAAGTAATCCTCATTGCTCCTTTTTGGCCTCAGCAGGTTTGGTTTCCCTTCCTGTCATCTCATGTAGTATGTCCTTCATGGACACTAGACCCCAGTCCAGAATTCCTCTCACACCAGTCATGTCTGACTCATCCATACACCAGGCCTCAAACTGACCACATGGTTTCTCCAATTCCAATGATGGCTAGACATTCCAGGCTTTCCTCTCCTGTTCAAAGAAATTTGTTTTCATCTCAGAAATCCTCTACAAGAACGATTTATAAAAATAAATAAATGAAAGAGATTTTACTTATGAGCTCAGCAGAGTGATCTGGATCCTTTCTCTGCTCCAGTCGCTTTTTTTTTTTTTTTTGAAATTCTAACATTTCATTTTCAAGGTGGGCCAGTTTCTCTGCTATTAAAGTTCAACTGTCTGCCATTTCTAATTTTCACATTGGATGTAATGCTTTCCCTTTGGCATCATCTAAACTGAGTAAGGTGTTTCCTAAGGGTACCTTTTTACTTAGCTCACCTAAGGACCATATACCACCTTGGGATCTTACTTTAGTTTTACAGAGTCTAATACAGTCACCCTTTGAACCCTCCACAAAAGTGGACCTCAAGTTTCTTTCTTGCAAAACAGTTTTTCTTGTAGCCATAACTTTGGCAAGGTGAGTCTCTGAACTCCAAGCACTCTCTTCAAAACCGCATTACTTGATCTTCCATAAGGACTAAGTTGCCTTGTGTACAAATCCATCTTTCTTACCTAAAGCTGCATCAGAAGCAAACATCAGTCAAGTCATCAATTTGCCAGTTTTCTTTCCTAAATTTGAGAAAGGAGAATACATGCTCCATTATTTAAATGTTCATAGACAACTTTGTTTCTATTTTCATAGAATGAAGGAAATTAGGAAGACTGATCAATTATTTGTGTCCTTTGCCAAAAACAAGTTGAGTAGGCCTTTTTCAAAAACTACAATAAACAAATGGATACCTGATTGTATTTCTGAACTGTATTCCTTAAAAGGTTTGACCTTGCCAAGACAACCAAAAGCTCATTCAACTATCTCAATGGCTACATCATCTGCTTTTTGGTCCAGAGCTTCTTCCACTGATATTTGTGCAGCTGCCACCTGGCCTAAAGCTCATACCTTTTTGGCTCATTATAAATTGGACATTGTTACCAGGAGCAGAGCTGAATTTTGCTCTACATTACTCTGAAACATATTTCCATGAGGGCCACCCAAGGTTACTGTAGCTGGAGACTCTATCCCATTTGTTGAAGAAAGGATGAAAATGACATCAGATATTTAATTTATGTACTTACCATAACTATGCATCTGTTTTGTCCATTTTCAATCTTCCTCAACTTCCCTCCCAACTTCCCCCTTCCTTGCTTTGGGAATGACCTGATGGAGTTTGTCAGGAACCATTGTTCCTGTTTGAGCCCCTAGTTCTGTTCTGTTACATCTTTTTCTATCAGTGTTATGGTTATGTTACATTTTTCAAACATAGGTTAGAGGCAGCAAGCTTGATCTGAGGTACAGCAGTGATCAAGGACATTATAGCTAAAGGGAGGAACTCGAGCGTCAGATGCTAGACTACAAAAAACTGGCCAAGTCAGATCTGAGGATCAGATCCAAACCCATTCATTGAGGAAGAATGAAAATGGACAACATAGTTATGGTAATTGCATAACCTAAAATTTTCACATTGACTGATGGTCTTCGTGTGCTTTGGAGTTTGGGTAGAAGGCCTAGACGAGCTATGTTATATGGTGTTGACAGCTTTGGCACTGGTGCTTGGTGAACTTTTGGCAGAAAATTATAGTTAATTTTTGGTACATTAAGTGCTGATGTCATTTTGGACTATAGTGACTGTGTTTTAACTTTGCAAAGAGGCAAATGTAGGTCTTTTTTTACATGCTTGTTAGTCAGTCTGTTTCAAGAAAAGAAACAGTACCTTTTCTTCCTCCTCCTCCTCCCATCATTCACATATGTGCAATTTTTATCTGCATGTACCAAATAGTGAATGTTTGGAGTAATTGATGGTCCCTGAATACAGGATAATTTTGGATTTTTTTTAAGTAGCACTTCTTAATGTTTTACAGCATTTAATTGTACTAGTTATGAAATATACTGCAGACTGTGTATATATATATATATATATATATATATATATATATATATATATATATATATATATAATATGTAGCCCTATCTCACCATAATTCTTGCTGGATGGGTTCGGAGCCGATATTCGGCTCCGACTCGGCCTATACTAAAGCTCGAGTGCTTTTTACTGGCTCGAGACTAGCCCCTATCCCATGGTGCCTCACGGCAATTCCCCAGATCTCGTTTGCCGCGCAAGCTTCGAGGTTGTGTCTTACTGGCTCATTGGCTAAGTAGAATGATTTTTTACTTTAGTCCTTTTCTACCACCTTTTTCTGTCATATATATATATATATATATATATATATATATATATATATATATATATATATATATTTTAATAGTTTCTTCTGTATTGTGCTTCTGTTTTATGAAAGTTTTCAACCCCTATTCCCCCTTTAGGACTGTACGGCCCATTTAAATTAGAGGGCCATAGTGCCCATTTAAGTTAGAGGGCCTTTCCTCCCTGTGTGTGTGTGACTGTTAAAAAAAAAAAAAAAAAAAAAAAAAAAACTTCTTCCTTACTCTTTTATTTTTTAGTCTTTAACTATGTCTAAAGATAAGGATCATAAGGATCATCGCCCTTTGGGCTTCAAAAAATATGACAGGTGTGTGCAGAAAATGTCTCTTACAGACAGCCACACCAGTTGCGTATATTGTCTGGGCGAAGCCCATTTACAGGAATCGTGCACCTGCTGTCATGCTTTTAGTACAAGAGTGTTAAACGAAAGGAAGAGAAAACTTATTGACCGGGGTCTCATGACCAGTTCCTTCCAGGAACAGCTGGAACTCGATCAGGCAGCTCCAAAATCTTCAAAGTGAAAGTCATCGGCCCCGACTTCGGAGCTGACCAAGAAGTCTGAAGTGTCAGAACCAGGGAGTTCCGGTGTCGACTCTGCTTCATCTTTGGTGCAGTCTATTCCATTGGTTCAGTGACAGTCTTCGGTACCAAAGGTTTTGCCTGACATCGAGACTGTATCTCCTATTTTGAGATCTCCTCTTTTGGAGAGGAGGTCTCCTTCAATCTCCACCAGATCCTCCAGGACCCTATCAGATGAGGACATTGTGAGGGTGGTGAAGAGGTTGCTTTTGGATCCAGCTCTGGCTAGAAAATTGACCCCTCCAAACCCAAAGGTCTCGCAGCCATTCCCGGTACCAATCACTGTTCCTCCTCCGACTGCTTCGCTCTCAGAGCCTGTTACGTCAGGTTCCTCTGTCTTCGACCCTTCGGCTCCAGGGATTCAGCCTGTTTCCTCGGAGTCAATTACTCTATCCTCGATGGCTCAGTCTGGAGCTGAGGGTTGTGGGAGTCGACACTCTCGTGTTGACTAAGAGGGGGACAGTCATCCTGGGTTCTCTTCGGAACCAACCCTCCCTCTTGGAGCCTCGACTTGACTCAGCTCGGCTCCCACTTCTGCTTCGGAGACGTTCCCTCTTGCTAGGAGTTGACCATCTGCCCCCTCGGAGTGGAGGTCTTTGGAGCAGGGGGAAAGGCTTTTGAAGCTATAGAAAAGGCTTTATCCTCTGCCAAAGCCATTCTTTTGAACGTGTGTCCCACCAGCAGCAGGCAGCAACCCCCACCCCCACCACCCCCACAGCGTAGGGAACCAGAGGCACAAGTAGCCCCCATTGGAGGTGCCCCCTCTTCCGAGACCTCCCCAGATTATCCTGCTGCGGAAGAGGTTATGTAAGAGGAAACATGTCGACTCCCCTGAGTCTGTCACATCAGACACTAATTGAGGAATCAGAAGGGTCCCCTAGATCTCCCTCTGAGGATGTCTCCTTCTCTGACATCCTAGAAATCCTTAGACAGACGGGGTGATTGGAAGACCTCTAACCCTACTGAGGATGAATCAGTGTATCTTGAGGCCTTTGGCTCCCGACCTTCCACCTCTTGGGCGACACCACCTTATGACCAACTTTTGGAGGTAATTTTGCGGAAAGCATGGACCTCTCCAGATTCAGTGGAAGCCATCCCGAGGAGACCAAACAAATTTATGACAGCACCTGAGGACAAGTCTTTCCTTAGCAAGGGAGTTCCAGTTGATGCTATGGTGGTAGCAGTGGCCACCAAGAAGGAATTATCTGAGACGTCTTCTAATATCCATCCTGCTAACAAGGAGTCCAGCACGATGGATAGGTACGGGAATCGTACTTTGTCTTCAGCAGCATTTACACTAAGATCGCTGAATTACCTGACTCATTTCACTCGTCTGCAGAGGGATCTCCTGAAAGAGTTAGGAGATACTCTCCAGGGTTCAGTAGCTCTGGGTTCCACGGGCAAGGTTTATGCACAGCTCTCCACCCTTACTTCCATAGCTAACTCCTCCATGAGGCTGATCTCATATGTGGCAGATGGAGTGAGCAGGGCAGCCACAGCAGGAATAGACCTCAGGAAACATTCGTGGATGCGGCTTTGTAATTTTATGGAATCATTCAAGTCATCCTTCATTAACGTTCCCTTTGATGTTTCATCTCTTTTTGGACTCCAAGTAAAAGAGACTTTGACTAGGTGAGAGCAGGAAGGAAAAACCTGATCTACCGTAGGAGTCCGTTTCTCTCTCCCGTCCATACTCTATCCCAAGGGTAATATGGGAGGGAAAATGTGGTTCCGCAAATCCCAAAAAGGTTTTCCTCAGGCACAAGGTCAACCCTCCCCCAGGGGCAGAGAGGGAGGATATAATGGAAGACACTGCCCTCATGGCAGAGGAGGTCCGCAACATCAGGGAGACAGAGAAGCTTTCTATGATCGTCCCTTCCATCGACCCTGTCCGTCTCTGGAGGGAGTCGGGGGTCGTATATCTCTGTACCCAAGCACCTGGCTAACTATCACTCAAGATCATTGGGTACACAGTAATATCCAAAGGTTACCTGAGTCCCTTTATTTCTGAATCCCCAACAAACCAGTCTCTTCCAGACGTACCACCCATCCAACTAGACCGTGCGACATCAGAGGTCATTTCGTTGCTACAAAAAAGATTCATCCAAGAAGTCCCAGCAGAGCAAGTAGGATCCGGAACTTACTCTCTATTGTTTTTAGTTCCAAAAAAAAAAAGGGGACTGGAGATCAATTCTAGATCTCAGCAGGCTCAACAAGCATGTAAGAAAATCAAAGTTCCGAATGGTCATTCTGCAGTTGATATTTCCTTTTATCGGGAAAGACAACTGGATGTGCTCAATCGATCTCCAGGATGTGTACTACCACATCAAAATGGACAGGTGCTCCAGGAGACACTTAAGCTTCCGGATGGCAGCCAGGCATTTTCAGTTCAGAACACTGCCCTCTGGCCTCACTACAGCCCCCAGAGTGTTTACCAAATGCATGGCAGTGGGTAACAGCTCACCTGAGATGTCAAGGATTCCAGGTGTTTCCATACCTAGACGACTGGCTCCTCACTGCTACCACCAAGCATCAACTCACAAGAACCAGGGACGAGACTCTATCCTTGTGTGCCAGCCTAGGCATTACTGTCAACTTGCAAAAGTCAGTCTTATCTCCCTTGCAGCATATTGTATATCTAGGCTCAGAAATAGACACAACCACCATGTCAGTAAAGCTAACACAAGAAAGAGTGGAATCTCTATGCAGTCAGATCAGATCCTTATTAAACAAAGAGTCCAGGCCAGAGTAGTACTTCAAGTCCTAGGGACTATGGCTTCTGCCATCTTATTAGTTCCTCTTGCTTGTCTGCATGTAAGGATTCTCCAATGAATGCTGTTTGCACAGTGGTCGATGCAAGACCTTCCATTATCTCATCAGATATTAATAACAAACGCATGCAAACAGGATCTGACATGGTGGTTACACACGAAACAACTTGTCATAGGTCGTCCACTTGTTCCTCCAAAAGAGAAAGTAGTTTTGACCATGGGCGCTTCCCAGATAGGGTGGGGCGGCATTATCTGGGAAAGACAGTCCAAGGTACTTGGCAAAACCATGAGAACCACTTACACATCAATGTTCTGGAGATGAGAGCGGTGCTATATGTGTTGCAAGCACTTCACAGCTCCCTTCCCACTGGAACAATTGCGATTCAGTCAGACAACATGTCTGTTGTGTGGTACATAAATAAACAAGGGGGAACCAAGTCTTACCCGCTTTGCAAAGAGGCCTTAAGAGTTTGGAAATGGGTGATGGATACTCAGCACTTCCTGATAGCAATGCATATCCTGGGAAAATCCAACGTA
>NC_056745.1:701900557-701968057 GCF_019279795.1 Protopterus annectens
AGGTGTAGAGATGAATCTTGAGGCAGTTACATGTGTTGTCTGGAGGGCATTACAGAAAGCTGTAGTTGTGAAAGGATCCCAGAATCCTGAAAGGTGTAAGAGCTGTTGTCCTGCTTGTAAAGAGAAGTTGACAGAGTTACAAGAAATGCCCTACCTGTTTGCTGACATGATAATACTGAAATCATTGTCATTGGCATTTGTTAAGTGCTGTTTTATTCGACTAACTCCAAGATGAAGGTGAAACATTAAGTAAGAAAGGAAACTTACGGAATGAGTGTCTTGAACTAATGACGTAGTGAGAGGAAAACTTGTTTCTACATTTTGAAGGCTGCACATTGGTCAGAAGGCATGCCATTTGCCCTGTACACTGCACGTAAGTAAGGCTTCTTGTACCAGTGAACAGAGCAAGGTTATTAAAGTGCAGCTATAAATATTTAATATTAAAAGCTGTATTCAACGTAAGCTGTAAATGCTTATTATAGAGGTTTTTGTATTTCCGTGTTTTTGCAAAATGTTTACTGACTGCTACTAATTTTCCTAATCTGCACTTCAGTAGTGCTGAACTGAAATTTAAATAATTTTAGAAAGAGTTTTAAGTTCACTCCTTTTTTTCATAGCAGTGTATATCAAAGTTTAATAACAAAGCTTAATGTTTTCAAGTTATGAAAACTCAGTAGTTAGTTTGACACTTATCAAGTCTCCAGAGCTACAGTCAATTTCCTTAAACTGTTAAAGGGGAAGGAAAGTGCTGACTGATATATCCATTGACAGATTGATTATCAAATGAGGAAATGCCTTTCTATGGAGCATCCTGGGGTCAGGGCTCATCGCAGTGCCTTGTCAGTATGTCTTTCAGACAGAAACTACACTGATCATATTTTGTGTGGAAAGTGTTTTCTAGCAATTAATTTTTCTCAGTGTAATTTTACAGTATTGATATATTCTAGCTAGTTGTACCAAAAGGAAATGCATGTTAAAAATACACAGTTGCGACAGGTTGCTGGTGAAGTAGGTTGCAGTAAGTGGCAAACTTTGCTAAGAGGAAGAATAGCTCTTGAATTGTTTTTTCATGGTGTGATATTTCTGCTTCTGCAGTCATTTCAGTGGTTGTGGGCAAGAATACGGGTATGTCATGAAAGAAGGATGCTGTAATAAACAATTCGCTGCTGTGGATTTTTAATGTATGTATTTCTTGTAACTTTAACAACTGAATTGTGCAATGAGGTTAATATACTCTGAATACACTTGTCTCCATTCATTGTCTCAGTGGCATAGCTATTTGGAAATAAGGCCTAGGTCCAGATCCTGAGTTTACTTCTCTTATTTGAATTTGTATGTGTTGTATGAATTTATTCTTACCTGAACTGTAAAATAAATACATTTTGGCAGCTGCTTAATTGGAGCTGCATTCAAAAGTTGAGTCTGTGTCATTGTAAGATGATATCGAATCATTCATAGCATGCACTTCCTGAGCTGTATTGCTGTCACAGAGAATAAACTGGAGCTTTGTACTATTTGCCACAATTACTGATTCCACTGGTCCTCATATCATGGCAGAACTGACCCACAGTGCCTGTTCAGTACAGAACATCTGAAGCCTTTTCCCCCAATATTTCGGTGGCAGTCTATGGAGGAGCTAGTCACCCAAAAGAGATATTCCATTGTGATGACAAAATTATAAAAACAGGTATGATTTAAGCATACTATGCCCAACAGAATGCAATGTGGAAAATCTTAGGAAAGGTTTCCTTTAGAAGCACTCTTTATTGGATGACAGTCTTCTATTACAGTCAGAATTAGAAAAGGATGTGATCATTTTCCATAGATATTGTCTAAGTCTGAAATGTCATGAAAGAAAAGGTATGACATTAAGGACCTGTTTATTTGCCTTTTGTTGAAGACTGACACATTTGTAAGTGGATTCTTTTTAATAACAGTCATACAAAACTTGCTGTGGAGTGGCAGCTGTTGGTCCCAAATGGGCTCTGCTTGATGTTTAATGTAATGATAAAAAGTAATTTATTTCAGTCCTTCATGCTGCACTTTAAGAAATTGCAAGACTTATCCTTTCTGATCTTTAAAGACACATTTTACTCTCTGTCTGAAAGACTGTTTCGGGAAGAGTTTTATTTAACTACATAGTTGTAGTACAGACAAATGTTATAAAATGACTAAAATAAACTGAAAAAATGTTATATGAAAAAAATAACTGTAGAATAAATATCATGGGAAAACATTATAGCAAAATACATATACAGACGATGGACAGATAGCCACTTAGTCATTTTAATTTATGTTCTTATGGCTGTGCACAAGGATCAGCAGACTGTGTTAACCTTTTTTACCATCTCACAAGAGTTGTATCTTCCTTCACTGATGAACTTAGCTGTTCTGGAACAATTAAAGTGATGTATTATTTGAGAAGAATTAAGCTTATTACTGGTTTATGTTATTACTTTTCTTGTTCAAGTTTTTTTGACAGACTAGGCAGACAAAACCTAAACAGAGAAACTGTGAAACCTTTGAAGTAGAGGTCAGTACTGCTGGACTTCTTGATTATAACGATTCTTTCTCATATGTCTTTGAAGCTTGTGTGTACAAGACTCATAGACCCAAAGATAAGTCCTGTAGGGTGATGTGTATTACAAATTTGTTCAGGCATTGAAGTACAGCAGAATTAGCAAATTGTATTATCACAGATTTACATCTCTCTGCTGGAAGCATAATGCCTTCCATCGAAGCTGCCTGAAAATGTTGGTCCTCTCCTGTTCTTATCTGTCAGCAGTTCCAACCCTTAATGCTGTTGTGGTACATCCAGTCACTTCCCAGAGGGGTGAGTTTCACTTTGTGGCTAAAGATTTTTTTCCCTCATCTTCGTTTGGTTTTATTCCCTACTCCCATAGTGCAACCTGCCATGTTTAGTAGCAGTCATACGGAGCCTAGTTTTATTTGTTGCTGTTACTGTGTAAAACAATCCCCATTCCAAAGCCATCTTTTATCTTGTTAGGATTCCCAAAAGGAAGAATGTCCTATGCCTGTGACTGTTAAGAGACAAGGATGTCTTCTTCAGTGAATGTAGTCTGACTAATAGTTGCAACCTTGTTGTGATGGGTCTAGGAGTCTACCTGCAGAAGAACTTGTCTCCTGTGACAGTGAGAGGTCAGGCATGCCACTAGGCTGGCTAGCTTTTAGAGCTGAAAGAAAGAGTATTCAGAAAGGTTACTCCAGCAATTGGGAATAACAGACCTACTCGTATAGGAAATAAGCAAACTCTGCTTACATTCAGAAGAAAGTTAAATGACCATTTTAAAGCATGGTATATCTGTTAGTCTTTCAAAGATTGTGTATTGAATAATTGTAAAATCTACAATTTCATAAAACCTTTTGTTAACTGTACATATATTTTGTTCATCTGCTTAATGGTGTGTTATATTGTGCCTTTTTGATACATTGTGTAATGACTTTGTAGATATTATTACATTTGTTTACATTTTTATTTATTTATTTTTATTTCCATTTGTTGATCAGGAAAAACTCTGACTGTGGTATGCCAGGGGAGGAAAGCTCCACACAGTGTAATAAATTATTTACAAAAGGTTGTCAAAAGATGATATTTACATAATATTTATTTGATACTCAGATAAACAAAATAAGTGAAAGAAAGTAGAAACCACATATGCTATGGTAAAAGTATGTTAAGTGAGTACCATACTTTTCTTAATATTTTTTATTGCATAACCCATCAAGAATACATATTATTAATTAAAATATAAACATATTTATTATTTATTTATTTATTTCCAGTTTGATTATCAGGGAAGTCCACTGGGCCCAGAGGACCCGTTTTCAGTGGAGGCCCGGGGAGAAAAGCTCCAAATGTACAAATACAAAATACAGAAATATAAAATATGAATGATACATTGAGGTGACCAGTTTGTACAATAGGAACATTCGTTATTACAACAAAGTCAACTACAACTTCACTAAGGTTATTCTAAAAGGTTATACAATTATAAGCTGTTCTTATAGGCTAATTTAAGACTATGCATTATCTGAGCACATAAGCACATTCTTAGAAGGTTATACATTTGTAAAGGTATTCTTATAAAGTAGTTTGAGAAAATGCATTATATATGCACATAGAGAAGAGAGTTAAGAAATCTATTTACAATATTTACATGAAGGGGTATGAGGATAAGTTGTTGGGACATTTTGAGTGCAATGGAGTACTCCATGTGGTATGAATATGTTCTTGGATAGTTTTTAGTTGGGGTGGACTAAAGGACTGCCTCACCTTTTTACACTCTAGGTAGGATATTGGTGAGTTTTTGAATAGTTTTAGGTAGGGTGAAAGCAGGAGCATTTCCACTTAGTGGACAGATGTTTGAGTTTTGAAATTTTCAATGTTTGATATTGTTCTTAGAGAGGAAGGGAGAGAGTTCCAAGCCTTACCGATAGTGAAAGAGAGGAGAAGTTGGCCAGCAGGACTTTTAGGTTTGTAGATAGCAATCAGATTTTGATGTTCAGATCTGAGAGATCTCTTAGGGGTGTAGGAAGGAAGGATATTAGCTAGAGCAGGACAGTTAGATGGCTGAAATATAAGTTTGTGTGCTGTTGTGAGCTGCAGATAGGTTAGTTAGTTTGGTAGTTCTAGCCAATCTAGGGATTGAAGGGAAAGGCAATGATGGGTGGAGTTTTTACAGTTGGAAGCAAATTTAGAGATTTTGTTATAGCAGCTTTCTAGTTTGGAGGTGATAGAGTATGACAAGTTGGTTAAGAGAGGGGCTCCATAAAGTAAAGAGGGCAAAAGGTAGGTAGTGGCCAGAGTGTGCTTGGTGGTGAGAGAGAGAAAGCGATTATTCCTGTATAGCATACCTAGTTTTTGATGGGTTTTTTAAATATTTTGTTGAATGTGTATGTCGAACTTTAGGAATTCGTCAACTGTAACACCGAGGAGTTTTGCAGAGGGAACAACTTCAATAGTGGCTTTAGAGTTGATAAGGACTTTGAAAGTGTCTTTATCAAAGGAGTAAGATTTTCTAGGGGAGAAGAGAAGAATTTTGGATTTGTTAGCATTATATAGTGACAATACCTTACTTCTCAGAATAAAATCAACCAGATAAATTAACAAAAATAGTTCTCTCTCTCTACCCCCCAGATAGGAATAGGCTCCCAACATAGGTCAGTTTACACTCCTCAGTTATCACTGCATGTACCACATTTCAGTGACTGCAGTGTACAACAAAAGGAGATACTGCCAGGCCAGCTATCTGGAATTTTGTAAATAATTATTTGTCATTTGCGAATATTAATATGATTTATATAGAAGTGTGACAGAAGGAGATACCGCCAACCCAGCTATCTGGAATTTTGTAAGTGGTTGTGTCATTTGTGAATATCAACATGACTCGTATGTTTGTGTTAGAAATATATTAGAACTGTATGTCATATAAGATGGTTTGTACAGACGTGTGCTGAAAAGGTATTTTGTTGAGTACTCCGCTTAGAGATGTGTCCACAGTGTACTGTACTGGAAGAGAACAGAAATATAAATAAACTATTGTAACCATGTAAATGTATGTATTGTAACAGTGGAAACTGGAACATAGAAGGTTAACCTACAAAACTTCAAAAAAATCGTTGAAATTAAATTACTTTATAACTGCCCCATAATAGATGGATTCAGTGCAGCAAGGAGACAGGAGGTCTAAAACTAGGGAGCCTTCTGCATTGTCTTGTGAGTGTTTTATGTCTTCCAGCAACTGCAAAGATCTGAGGGCTATGTATTTTCAGAGGGAGATACTAAATGCTGGTTGTTTCTTGCAATGGGGGTTTAGCTTGGGAACTAAAGTCAAATGACAAGAAGTGATGTCATCCTGCAAGCTAACCCAGCAGTAATATTTGGGATATTAATTTAAGAACTCTCTGAGTGAGACAGAGCATTCAGTATTTTGTCTTTGACCAGACAAGAAGACCCATTCACCACACTTGCCCTGCTCTATAAGGAAGTTAACTAGGGTGCAGTAATTCTCTTAGATTCAATCAGGAGTATAGCAAAGTATAGCTTAGATATTTTTTATATTTATTTGAGACTGTCCTGCAATGTTGTTTTAAGTATTTCCTGTGATTTTGAACTCTGATGTAACTGTGATTATTTACTGAGTATATTCTTGTTCCTTTATTATTTATTGCCAAATATATTTAAACCTATAATTGTGGCTGATATTTGTGAGACATATTTAAGTTCTGAGAGTACCTACAATATTCGGAGTACCAAAAATACACAAAGATGTCGAGAATCCACCATTGAGGCCTATTGTCTCTGCCCAGGGATCCAAGATATCCCCTTTATCTAAGTTCCTGGATTGGAAGGTTAAACAATTGTGGGGTAAAGAGCAGCATTTACTTAAGGACTCCTGGGAATTTTTGGGTAAAATCATTCCCGATTTCAATGTTCCTAATTTACAATTTCTTACCATAGATGTGGTCGACCTTTTTTCTGTTATACTGCATGAGAAGGGACTACACTGGTTAGAAGATGCTATGAGAGACAACCCATGGTCCAGTGATAATGACATCTTTCTTGTTATGGAATTAGTGGATTTAGTATTGCACAATAATTTCATATATTTTTCTGGGGAATATTTTAAACAGATATCAGGGGTGGCTATGGGTGCTGTGCCCCAACCTATGCTGACATAATTTTGTCAGTATGGGAAAAGAAGTACATATTAAACAGCGAATACAATAAAAATTGGATATTTTATTCCAGATTTCTGGATGATATCTGTATTTTTTGGACAGGTATGACAAGTTCAATAGAGGAATTTATAAAATATTTAAATTCCACCACAGATTTTTTGACCTTTACATACCAGGTTAATACCCAGCAGGTTAATTATTTGGATTAATCCTTGAGTGTGCAGGATACTGGTTTCAAATCTACCATCCACAGGAAACCTACTTTCTCCAATAGATATATCCATTACAATAGTTCTCATCCAAGACATCAGAAGAAGGGCATAGTTGAAGGCCAATTTGTAAGGGCATCACGCATGACTTCTGATGACTTGGATTGCAAACAAGAGTGTTCAAAACTTACGAGGATGTTTCAGGAGAGAGGATACCCTGAGGAATATATTTCAAGTATCCATAAGCAGGTTATGGATGGTAGGAATACCTAATATAAACCTATTTTGGGCACAGGCAAGGTAGAAAAATCTACGAGAGCAGGTGGGCAACATGATTTCACAAATGGGTTTAATAAAGTTTTTGTCACTGAATATAGTGGCAACTTTGGTATTATTAGGAAAATAATAGAAAAAGACATTACTGATCTTAGCAACCTAAAAGGAAAAACAGTAAGAACTGTGTTCCGTAAAGGGAACAGTATTAAGAATATATTGGAATATGAACCCTGTGTCAATGGATTTTCAAATCAACGTAAAGGTACTTATAGGTGTGGAGCCTGTTCGCAGTGTAAATGTATATCACATACTGATAAAATATACATTGCAGCTAGAAATAGATGGATAAGGGCATCAACTTATTCTAACTGCAATAGTCAAGGGCTGATATATATAGCCACTTGTCAAAAATGTCAAGGGTTTTATGTTGGCAAAACCGAAAGACATCTGAAGAGAAGGATATATGAACATTCATATGAAGTACAGAAACAAAATCCTAATAATGCCGTGTTTCGGCATACCTTGCCATCAGGCCAGGTTTTAATTTTTTGTATTAGAGATTATGCACCGAGACAACAGAGGGGGTCCCTGGGAGATCAGATTAGAGCACAGAGAAACCTACTGGCAAATTCTCCTAGAAGCAAACAAAATACCTGGCTTGAATGACACTATTGCACCATTGCTAAAACTGAAAGCTGGTATGCTGTGAAATTGTTTTTCTTTAACAAACATTAAGGGGTCTGTAAGCAATATTCAATATAAATTTTATTATTTTTTTATATAAACTTTTTATATTATTATTGGTGCTTAAGGTGGTTGTATATATTAAGTCTTTACATTTTAAATGTATTATTCATATATTTTTAACATGGATACTAATTTAACAGCACTTGAACAGTGAATTTGGTTTTATTCCTTTAAATTTTAATTAAAGGTTTTAATTGATTGCAGCACAGTATAAATGTTTGGTTAGGGCAACCCACTTATGTATCTGAAGAAGTCAACGATCTATGCTGACGAAAACATTGTATTTGTATTTTACTGACGTTAATACAATAAACTGTGTGGTTGTGGTCTCCCACAGACTGATTTTTGCATTTATGGTGGATTTACATATCAGTAGTGCCTCCGTTTTGTTTGGTTAAGTTCTGAGAGTACTTGCATATTTATTTGGTAACACTGTAGGACACTCCTAATAGCCTTGCTCTTGGTCAGACAACCATTTGTATTGATAGTAAGTAACATTACACAGTAAGATTGGACATCCTAGTAGCTGATAAGGAGTGACTGGTGACAGTAATAACTACCTTATAGTCTGGGCAGAAGGGATATAGCTAGTAAACCTGTGCCAGCCTTTCCCAGGTAGGTGTGTTTGTGTGTGTCTGAATCAAACCTCAAATATTGTGTGTGTCAGCTACTTGGGCAGGGAAAAGAAGCACTGATTGGACAGAGAGGGTGCTGGTGGCCTTGGCTTGGTCACTCACTGAGATCTCAGCTCTATAGCTATGCCAGTGGGGAGTCTTATTGGGGATCTTGAGAAGGAGTAGAAAACCATTCCCAGACTGACTGTGGTCTCTGTGTGCTCTTATGGGAAATTGCACTTGATGCAGAGAGCTACATCTGGAAATACTGTGTGTGTACCTCTCATCCTCCCAGTGTGCATGTCCCCCACTGTTGCCAGTGGTGAGGATTGAGGATCCTTGATTACTGGAACAGTGGTGGGGCATCACACAGTGTATACAGTATTTAAGTATGCATAGCATATATATATATATATATATATATATATATATATATATATATATATATATATATATATACACATTGGGTAACATTATGAATGGTCAGGTACAGTAATAGGCACATCAGAATAAATTTAGAAAAGGCCATATGTATTGAACAAGTAGGAGGAAAGGCTGTGAACAGTACCAGTACAAGATGATATGGCTAGCTACAATAACTGCACTAAACTAAGCAAATTAAATTTCTCAGGAACAAGTGCATTTAATTGATGGCTTTGACACGCATCCAATAACTACTTCAGATCATGCATCAATAACAAGATAAAAATGCAGTGCAATGATGTAAAAATGATGCACTGATGCTTCCCCACATACCTGTTAAAAAGAGAAGAATCTAAGGAACAGGAAGTGAAAATTACTTGAGAGTTACTAAGGAAGATAGAAATTTCTTTAGAAGGTATAACTAGTGAGTGGGATGAAATGGAAGTGGAGTTTAAAATAGGGTAGAAAGAAAAGAAAGAAATATGGTTAAGAAGTAACACATTTTAAAGTATTGCAAATAAGGGCAATCTCACAGAACAAGAAGAGGTGGAACTGCAGAGTGCTGAAGAGAAAATAAGGGAGGATCTGGATAATATGCATGAGTGTAGAATGATTGCTGTTAAGCAACTGTTTTTGATAATAACTCCAGGACAGAAAAACTTTTAGCACAATAACTTACGGAACAGGATGTAGAAAGGGTCATTGCCGTACTTAGGGAGCCTATAACAAGAAAAACAATCAGAGATCCTGTAAAGGTATTAGAAATATTTTTGAAATTTTATGAAAATGGAAGACTTAAGTATGCCAAAGTTAGAGGTAGAGGAGGCTCAGTAATTAACAGAGGAGATGAGATAAAAATGGTGATATACAGTCAATATGGAGGAAAGCCTCCAGGAATAGATGGTATTCCTATGGGAGTTTGGAAGCTACAAGGGAAGAAACTGATAAATATCCATAAGGGTTTGTTTTACAGTATTTTAAAAGGAGGAGAATCACCCATATCCTGGAAGCTGTGGTGGCTGTCAATACCTAAATATGGTAAAGACCCATCAGACCCCAACCTCATGTGTAGACCTGTTTCAATTTTGAACCATGATCGTAAAGTGTTTATGTCTATAACAGCTGAAATGGCAAAAGTGTTGACAAAACTGATAGATATGAATCAGTGTGGTTTTATGGAGGGGAGGCAAACATTTAACATTAATAGAGGAGTGATCTTACAGAGGGAAGCAGAGTGCAAGAAAATGCCACTGTTGTTGGTGCGTCTTGATGCAAAGAAAGCATTTGGCAGAGTAAGCTGGGATTTTATGAAAAGGGAAATGGAAGCACTTGCATTTCCCAATACAGTAACAAGGTTAATTAGGAGGGACATATGAAGGATGTCTGGTTAAAAATTGTGCAAGGGTTCCTCTCTGATAGTTGTGTCTGAACAGAGGAGCCCTGTAGGGATGTTCTCTTCCCCCTTTGTTATTTGCATTATATTTAGAACCACTGGCACAGAAAATAAGGAATTCAGAAGTCCAATATATAACTGGTATGGTGAACAAGAAAAGTTGGCTTTATTTGCATACCGTATTATTTTGTACTTGATAAAACCAGAAAAGGACATCTCAGTGTTGTGGAACATTCTGAGGCAAAAACCAGAAAAGGACATCTCAGTGTTGTGGAACATTCTGAGGCAAAAACCAGAAAAGGACATCTCAGTGTTGTGGAACATTCTGAGGCAGTTTCCACTCTTTTCAGATATAAAATTATTGAAGATAAAACAAAGACTGTAGTTGTAAACTATGTACCCACACAAGAACTGGTTTCAGCAGTGTCCATATTTATGGGGACACAATTTAGGAGCATGGATTAAAAAGGATTCTATTATGGCAGTTTAAGAATATGCAGAAAGAGACCAAACAGAAGATCATACAAAAACTAAGTTCTTGTTTGTGGATATGGATAACAACATACAAGCAGTGAAATGTTTAGTCCCTTTAGTTTTATACATAGGTCAAGCATATTTGTATCAACCAGAGGAGAAGTTGCGAATAGTATTTGGGAGGGGAAGAGTGCAAGGGTCAAGTGGGATAAGTTGATCCTTCCAACAGAACAAGGTAGTTTAGGATTACCTGATTTGAAGTGATATTTTAGAGCAACTCAGTTAAGGCTCATACACATAACACAGGCAGAGAGGTATAATTCAAAGAGGAAAGGGATGATGAGGATGCGGGGGGGGGGTCAAAGATATAAGGAGAGTGGGATTTCGGATGCAGATCCTTAAGAATAACAGGCAGCATATTACATTCCTAAAATAGCAAAAATAGTAGAAAGTATTCTAAGAAGTAAGGTAACATGAGAATGAAGAAAAGAGGTTCTGCTGATAGGGATAGAGAGAATAGACAAGAGGGGGATGGAATTTACTGGAGAAAACTGGCAAAGGAGCCAAGGTATTGGGAGCAAATAACTCGGGAGGGAAAGATAATAGAATGGGAAAGGGCCAAGAACGCATTTGGATTGCAGGCTAGAGATGGCCTTCCCTGTCAGAGATTGCTGTCAGAGTACAGGCAAAGAGAAAGGGATAGAGGGGAATCCTGAGTGAAAGACCTACACTGGTAGAGTTTTCAGGTGAATCTAGAACAGAAACTTTTGTTAAAAAGGGATCAATAGCAGAGCATATAAAACCTTGCACTATAACTATAGGAATCAATCAGAGGAGGTTAGAAAAGACTGGGGAGAAATACTGGATAAACAATTCACAAGGAAACAATAGGAAGACATATGTATAGCTAGCGAATATGCAACAAAGTCTAGAAGATTTAGGATTTGTTATTGGAAACGTTTGCATAGGTATTTTTATACCCCAAGCAGACTCCCAAGGAATTTTTACTTAGGTAGATGGCAAATGTTGGAGATGTGATGAGGAAGAGAGAGGTAACTGGGAATATATGTTTTGGGAGGGTAGGTACAGTATACAAGTCAAAATGGTAATGGTTAGTAAAGTTTCAAATTAAATTCTTGGCAGTTGCTTTCATTCTTTCTGTCCTACATGTGACTTTTGTCATCTGTCATGACTGACTAAGAATAAGCTCATTTAACCATGTTAAAAATCAAATATATAAATTAAATGGGAGTGTCATACAGTTAGGCCCCTCCCATTTGCAGAGTTCATGGTGACACCATGCTTGGTGATGTTGCATCTCCGCTCCAGATATTGTTTATTTCTGGTCTGCACATGCTTTTTTGTGTTAAGAATTTGCAGTCTGTGGGTTCATGTGAATTCACTTTCTTCATCTTCTAAAGACATGCTATTTAAGTTGAGTGTGCTGTGAAATAAAAATGTTATACAATTTTGTATAGGTTTTCCTGAATGGAGTGTGCCCCTATAAAGGAATCTGTGATATGAGGTTTACTCATTTAGTGAAATAAAATTAAATAAATGTATCTTCTACCAGCTATGCACGCAGAGTGTACTGATGCAGAACATCTACTGGTTTGTGTTCCTTCTTTGCAGCACTCACAAATTGGTGAAGCCTCCTTCTCCCAGAAAGAAGTGCTGTCAAAAACATCTTAATTCCATCCCACCCAGCTTGGCCCATCCACCAGGGAAACAAAACTGCTCTCAATCAATGTCACTGCAGTCACAGATGGAAATCCATCATCTAACCTGTAAGGCAGTTCTGTCTTCCCTTTTTGCATCCTTTACTTGTATTCCTTTTCATGATGTATAACATGTACTTACTGTTTGAGAGGCATGCATGTATGCCAAGTTGCAACGCACAACCAGTGGATGACTTCTTTATTTCTGTCCTTACAGATGTGGTACCATTGGTCACCAAGCAGTACAAAATCTCTGACTTATTTCCTCCCTAAGGCAAGGAAGTCTAGCTTCTGTTTCTCTAACTTTCTCCACTACCTACTCGACCACCCCTTACTCAAACCTGAGTAAAAAATACTCCGAACAGGAGCTTTCTCTCTGAGTCTGGGTCAGGGAGAAATCTGACGTTATCTACCCATTGTAATCCTGATCTTTAACCACTAAACTCATAACTAAAGAATCATGTTTTGTGTTTCGCTTGTTAATGTTTACAAAAAATATAGTCTCATATGTCATTTATTTCTTAATACACGTTATGTGATTTTATTTAACATTTGTGTACCGGGGAAGTCCAACTGAGCAAATTTGCCCATTTTCAGCAGAGGCCCGGGGAGAAAAGCTTCACGTAATAACATAATAGTAATTTAAACAATAGTGAAACAATCAGAGAAATGATAGTAATAAATCACATAATAACATATTATCACAGATCAAGTTGGTAATAAAGCTAACAGGATCACTTTGTCACACACGTTTTTTCAGTTACACTTCGTATCAAGAAATCATTCAGTGGAGCAGTGTCTCAGAGGTACAACGGCTTAATATTCAATGGAGTAGTCTCTCAGATATACCTGTTTGGTACTGTAAATTATGCTTAAGCATAGAGATATAGTGAAAGTGGTGAATAGGAAGAGAGAGGGTGAGAAGGGGAGAAATGGATTCAGCCTGGTGAGAGCAGGGGCCTAACCAGTTGTCATTTAGGTGGGACTTGAAGCGCGTTAGGTTTGCTTTGTTTAGTATGTTCTGGTGGGTGGAGTTCCATGATTTAGTTACGTAGTTAGAATATAGTGAGTCACCAAAGCTATTGTTGGATTTTTTAACTTCGAGTAGTAATTTTTTTTGAGGATTGTAGAGTCCTGCTGTTGAGGTGGGTTTGTATTAGGTCTTGTAGGGATGGACATTTGTCGGGTAGGTAAACTATTGAATGGGCTATGGTAAGTTGGTTTGGGGTTAGTAGGTTGGGCAGCTCTAGCCATACGAGTTGTTTCAGAGCAAGACGATGATGGGTTCTGTGGGGCAGGTTAGCAGCAAATCTGGCTATCTTATGGTAGCAGGTTTCAAGTTTGCTTAAGTCTGATTTTTTAAGGTTAGGAGACAGGAGCCGTGTTGGTGCAGCGGTAGCGTTGTTGCCTCACAGCAAGAGGTTCTCCCGTTCGATTCTCAGCTGGAATGCCTTCTGTGTGGAGTCTGCATGTCCTCCCCGAGGTTGAGTGGCGTCCGAAAGACATGCATAAATGGGCGTGCCTTCATTGAAGGTTGGGCATCAGGCTGGCACCTCTGCACTGTAAAAATCTACTGCCAATCATTAGCAGACCGGAGTTCCACTGTGGTGACCCCTAACCAGGAAAAGCTGAAAGAAGAAGAAGTAAATATAGGGGAGGCATAGATTAAAGTGGATAGTAGGTGTGTCCTGGCAATAGCTTGTCTGGAAGAGGTTAAGAAAGGTTTTAGTCTGTAAAGGCAACCTAATTTAATGTGGGCCTTTTTGATGGTATGAGATATATGTTTGTCAAATTATAACTTATCATCTAGAATGACACCTAGTTGATTGGTTTCTGAGGTGGGTTTAATTAGAGTGTGATTGGATGAGGTGATTGTAAAGTCATGGTTGGGGGAGTTTGTTTTGTGGCATTGGTTAGGAAACAGCATTAGTTTGGTTTTGTTAGGATTAAGGATGAGATGGTATTTTTCTAAGAAAGACTCGATGGCAGTAAAAGATTTTTGAGTATTGTGTTGTTGTTTTAGGGTAGATGCTGTGCAGATGACAGCGGGGTCATCTGCATATTGTATGATGGAAGCAAGGTTAGTTGCATTGTGTTGGTTATTGGTCAGAACTGTGAAGAGCAGAGGCCCAAGAATTGAGCCTTGTGGAACACTTACTGTAATAGGAAGTAGGGAGGAGAAGTCATCTTGCCATTTGACTGATAGCGGTCAGATAGGTAATTTTGGAACCAAATGAGAGTGTTTCTAGATATGTCAAGTGATGCAAGCTCATGTAGGAGTTGTTCATGGGACGATGTGTCAAATGACTTTGACATGTCGAGAAATATTGAGGCAACCATTTGGCCATTGTTTTTTAGTCCCTTCCAGTAAAGAGTAAGCAATAAATAGAAAAAAAAGGAAAAAGAAATGTGAACAAATTGAACAAATTGAACAGAGTAATGTTGAATACTCAGCCAAGGGACTCTTCATAATTTAATGTCCTAGATATTTAATGTTTAAACCTCATTAGTAAATCTTATTAACAGCAAAACTACACTATGCATTACATTTAGTTAGTATCCACTTCAAGCTAATTCTGACTCCCCTCCATCATTGACATTTCTACTGTGCATTTAGAAGTGTCTCACCTGTTGAACTATGTTCACCACTTTCGCTGCTACTGACATTCTGGAATTTGAGTTACTTAAATAATTTAAAGTATTTGCACTTTAAATGCCAACTTGTGACACGTTTAGTTTGGTAAAAAAATCTACCTGGTTTAAAGAATTTCAGCACTTACATCAAGCTAACAAAGAGAAAATTAAAAGGGAAAAAAATCAGAAAAGTTGAGACTTTGTAGGATTAAAATGTGAAAACCCAGTCCTAGAAAGAATACTTAATATGAAAGAAGGAACCTTTTTATGTGTGTGTGTCTGTGAGAAGCAAATAAGCAAAACTCAGGCAACATTTATGTACAGCTGTTAAGCTCTCTAACAAATTTGTTAAACCTGAAATTTAGTGGGATAATTCACTCATATGTAAACTTATTTTCATAGCAAAAGTTTAGTTTGCTATATATACACACAAACTTCATTAACTCCCTCTTAAAATAATTGAGAAGAAACACAACTTCCTAGACCTCATTATTTCACTGCTTTATAAGTGGCAGATCACTTCTGGTTGTGTATGTTTTCTGATTTTATTGTAAGACCATTGACTGCAGTAAGAAATAAAATTAAAAGAAAAATGCTTCGTTATTATCTAGTTAAGCTAGGCAAGGTCCAAATTTTTATTTTATTTTCTGAAGTTTTTTTTTTATTCCACAAGCCAATTCAAATATTGCATTGCTTTTTTGTTCAAAACAGGAAATGCATTATAATACAGCTTAATCATGCAAGTTATCTTCTAATATATACTTCCACCTGAATCTAAAAAAAAATCACATGACAATATTTTTATGCTGAGGCTGTAAAAAATATTTTTCAAAGCCTTCTAGATCTAGAAGCCTAAGTCTCAACATAAATCTAACACTCTATCCCCTCCATGCACCCATACAGTTAAATCATCGTAAATCTATTACTCCAAACCACTCTACTAACAAAAATGTCTCAGTAATAGGTGACTATAATTAGGCAAACAGATTCACTGCTCACTAGGTTGGGTAACAGTGAGTTGTCTTTTAGGTGCCAGAATCTCTTGCATCACAAGAGCTGTAAAGACCCTTTCACCTAACAAGTATGACTGCAACATCGTGGATGTTCATGTAGGAGTGAAAGACGTGGAGAGCAAAACTGAGATAGACATATAGAGAGACTTACTGGAGTTCTTCATGCATGTGACATATGTAGGCAAGCTGCTGGTCCTGAGTGGAATCCTTCTTCCTCCAAGAGTGATGCCTAGGTACAAGCAAACAATAAATTCAGTAAATAGTTGATGTCATTTCAGGGGGATGCTCTGTGCCTCAGCATGGGATGAGATGCTCAGCAGTCCAACTTGCTTCATAAAGGATCACCTATACCTCTCATTTTAAGCCTTCTACATACTGACTAAAGTCTTTGCTACCTCTTAGTGCATTTTTAGGCAAAGTCCAGCTAATAAACATTACAACATAAACCTATTAAACCCAAATCTGGATCACATTAAGGTGGCTTTGAGCAGTGCCAGAAGTCTCAATGACAGTCTGCCCAACCTTGAGGCTCTCCTGCATTTGAAACACATTCATATTTGTGTAATTACTAAGACATGCTTTAAATGTAAGGAAAGTACTCCTCTCCATATTTTGGTTTAGCTTCTGCCATACCTTTAGGCTCAGTGACAACTGCGGTGGAGACTGTATATTTTTAAGGACTATATCACCTCCAGACAAATTCACGGAGACTGGCAAATGCAACTCAAAAAACTGCAGATCACTCTAAAGAGGTGAAACTATCAATTTGTGCATGTTACAGGACACCCTGCATATCCCCTGATAGTCACATAGGCTTTCTAATTCTACTTGATGAAGGCCCTGTAAACAAGAACTCTTGAGAGATTTCAACTACCCCTCTAATTTAGAAAATGTTTACCCTTGATGTAGAGTATGCCCGGAAGTTGTTGGATTTAATAAACAAAAACTCCCTGGATCAGATAGATAAGGATCCTACGTGAGGACATAATATTCTTAAAATGGTCCTTAAAAATTTGGCGTTTGTATGCACAATTCCACTAGCATCACCTTCTCTGGTTATGTTGGAAAATAAACTAGTGACATTCACCTTCAAAATCTCCAGAGCTTGAATATGCAGATACCTGGTATACAGAGACTGGTTTCAAGCTAAATCCAAAAAGTACCGCATAGCTATGTTCAACAAAAAAGCTATTCTCACCTGATGTGTTATAAGTGGCACTCTTCTTCAACTAGATATGGTCTTAAGAGACCTGGGTACTTAGTTGGACAACTCCCTCTCTTTATTTTATTTATTTATTTAACATTTATTTACTGGGAAAGTCCAACTTGGAACAAATCCAATTTTCAGTGGAGGCCTGGAGAGAAACACTCCAGATGCATGTCTTTGTAAGATCATGTTTCCACCATAGGCAGGAAGTCCTTCTATTTGGTCCTGTTAATTTCAGAGGGAATGTCTTCAGGATCCAAAGATGTAATCTTACCACTGTTTTCTTCCCTTATCAGATCCGTAATAGAATGTAATACCCATTTGTATGTACAAATCTAAGCTTATTGCTCAACTGAAAAAGCCTCAACAGTTTTTATTTTTAAACAAAAAAATGTAAAGACCTTAAATCTTTCCACCATCCCAACAGATTAAAACAACACTCTTTATACTCACTAGCCTCTTGGCTACTCTGTGGTGACTTGCCTTTTTCTTTTCGAACCATGAAAGACCCGATCCTCTTTGATCTTTTGTTTCTTCACAAAACTAACAGCTGTAGAAAAACCCATACAAGGGATCTAAATTTACAAATTTAACAAATATTTGTTTTCTAGAATGATAGGTTACCCCTAAACATATTCACAGACTTATGGAATAAGTTACCACTACAGGTAAAGTAACGTATCACTCTGTCTGCCTTTAAGGCTAGTCTTGGTGATTGAATGGAAAGCCATACATGTTTACCAGAGTTATATTGCATGGTCCTGCTTGATTTAGAGGTGGCACTATTACATACCCACTAAGGGTGGCAAGAACTTTGTAAGGGTGTCTCCTTAAAGGAAGATATAGCTAGGACTCTTATGGTCCCTGTGATCTCTTGTCTAGTATTGTTCCTATAACTGAATTCAGTACAGGAATAGAAAATAATGCATTTTAGAAGAAAAAAAAGAGAATGCAAGAAAGCAGCAAATATTTGGAAGGAGGTATGACAGTAGTAGTAATAAAGAAATGGATCTTTGTTATTCATATCCAGTACCTTAAATGTAACCAAGCAGTTATCTTTATGTTCACACAGCTAGTAGACCAGTAAACCCTTACCTTGAGCATTATGTCCCAGATATATTATAATTCTTTTTATTTTCCTGGAAGCACATCTCTACTTCTAAGAGTTTATATTTATGGCTATATTTTTATTGTTTTTGTCATAATACCTCTTCTTACTGAAGTTTTTAATTTATATATGAAGACTCGTATTTGGAATGAAGAGATGGGATTTGTCTGGAGAGCAGGCCCTTAACCCAGAAACAGCATATACTGTAGTTGCCACTAAAATACAAAATTGTAGACACTGAAGACAAACCAGAAGAACAGAACACCCGTTCACAAATGGAACAGTGCTAGGGTTGAAGCAAGCAGTAGCACAATCCAAAATAACACAAGTAATTTTAATCTTCTGCAAAAATCCTCAAGATAAAAAAGAAGATGAAATAGAACAATTCAAAGTTTATTTTCATACAGACAAGCGCTTTGTGTGAAAATAAACTTTGAATTGTTCCGTTTCATCTTTTTTATCTTGAGGATATACTGGAGTTGCTTGACAGAGACTGACCTTCTAAAGTGCTAAACCACTTAGTAAATGTGGTAATAGGTGAGCCATAGACCTGACCAAGTGGAGTTGGTGTGGTGGGCATTATTTTGAACTATTGGTGGCAGCAGTGAACAATAAATACAGTTTTTTTTTCCTTTCCTCCAGACTTTTTTCCTTTGGCCTGTATTGTATAGCATTGATGTGTGGTTCAAGCAGTTTACTAGCTTCACTAGTTGCACAGTATGCAAAGTGCAGCTGATGACATTCCAGGTGTCCAGCCCAATAACTTACCTGTCATACAGTACTGTCATCTGCATATAGAATGAAGCTGGAAGAAGAAGAGTGCACAAGACTTTAGACGCTCTAAAGAGGTTAAGTGCTGTACCTTTTGTATTTACACTTACCACTTGGAGAATAATTGCGAAGTGATTTATTTTGTCATGAAAGCAGTCACTGTTGTGTAGGACCTGTTGAGCAGTAGGGATTGTGTGTGTGTGTGTGTGTGTGTGTGTGTGTGTGTGTGTGTGTGTGTGTGTGTGTGTGTGTGTGTGTGTGTGTGTGTGTGCATGTTTTTCCATGTGTGTGAACTGTCATTTTCCCATTCTATAAGAAACACTGTCTGACAGGTTTGTTGACTGTATTTATGTAACAACTACACCGCAGCTTCCTTTTTTTACCTACAACCAAACATGATAGCAGTAGCACCTAAGTGCATGCTTCCTTTAGCAAGTCATCAAGATGTTCAGGTGGGCTATTAATATATTGTAAAATAGTGTTACAGTATAGTGTATATATTTTTTCTGGTATGATATTCCTAATGGGAGCTTTCTTTTGACTGATGAGTGTCGAATTATATTAGTTACTGTTTCTCCATGTCTGAATTTTAAGTAATTATTGTTTTTTTTTCTTTTAGGCTAATTTGTGTTTTGTGGACATTGACAACCATTTCATTGAGCTGCCCGAGGACTTTCCTCAGTTTCCTAACCAGTTGGGATTGGTCCGAGAGATTGCTGAAGTCCTTCTTGAGTTTGGAATCAGTTCACCAGGTAGCCAACGTGACAGTGAGAACAGCACAAAACTGAAGAACCTGGTACTGGATGAGCTTGTCAATGACAAAAAGAATGGAAATATCCCCAGTAACACCATAAACATGTTCGAGCTTCTCAAGGGGAATGAAACTATTGCCCGTCTTCAGGCATTAGCAAAGAGGACAGGGGTAGTAGTGGAAACCATGGAAATTGGCTCACCAACTGTAAATGATGAAAAGGATTCTAAACTGTGGTTCAGAAAGGAGGAGATGCAGGACTATAAGCTGAATGTTCAGATCCGTGAAATCTTTGCTAATCATTTCACGGTGATGTTTGCAGAATATGAGTCCTTCATTATTCATTCAGCGCACGATCTGGAATCATGGCTCACCAATCGAGAACAAATGCAAAACTTCGATAAAGTAAAATAAATATTATTTGTATCATTATTCTTTGAATTTTTAGAGTATCCCTTTAGGGGAAGAATACTGAATTACTGCAGCAGAACAAAATGTTAATGCATTCAGAACAAGAGATGCTGGGTGCTCCCTTTGTGCTCTGTATTCTGTTATAATGCAGACATTTTATTAACAAAACACTGAGCACAAAAAATATTGTAGTTCAGAAATTAATCTTATTTTTTTTTCTTTCAGTGGTTACCACTTTCTTAGCGTATTAAATGTTTTCAGCATTTCTTAAAATGAATCCATTGTGACTATTTTGCTGTATTTTTATATGTTATGGCTGAAGTGGCATTAAACAGTAAGATACATTTATTTATTATTTGATATATTTTTTTTTTTACTGGGAAAGCCTGACTGGAACAATATCCCATTTTCAGTGGATGCCCTGGGTGAAAAGCTCCACATTGACATAATATGGTTACAGTTAAAGTTATTACAAAACTTAAAAGAAAAATGATATATTAACTAAGTAAAAATTCAGCTTCAGTTGATACAGTATGAATCTATACGTACGTAGTACAAATAGTTGGACAGATGTATCAAGCTGAAAAATAAAATCACAACTTTACAGTAAAGTTAAGGCCGTCCAATGCAGTGAGCAGTGATCTGTATTGTGAACAACTTTCTGTTAAAGTAACAGATTACTTATTTTCTGTCAATCTCTGATGCATCATAAAGGATATGACTGAAAACAGCAAGTACTTTCATACCCAATTTTAGTTTTGGGTGTCTTGCTGCTTTAGAGGCAGTTCAAGGAACCATGATTCCTGCCAGTGAGAGTGCTGCTAAGTAATGGTACCACCTTAGTTGTGGGTCAGCAAACTTTGCTGCTGTTATACACTTTCAGGTTATCTTTTCTTTTGAAAAATACAAATCAAAGGGTAAAAATGTCACACAGACATACCATTCAGTTAAAAACTATGAGAAAGACTTAGCCAAGTTAGATTCTTCATTGTGTAATACCTTAAACCTCCTGTACTTTTTATGCTGTTATAGGTACATTTAAACCAACACAGCCAAATCCAGCTAGCTATAGACATGCATGTTTCTGCCTTTTTTCTAACCTGATATTAAATGATCATTATTTTATCCATACTAAGAAACCCTGATGTAGAAAAGGCTAGCAAATGAATTAAGACCCATTTACCAAAGAGGATGCAACATGACTGAGCTGGTGATAGAACTCAAGAAAGTATGGAACAAGCTTCATTCATTCATGCTCCAATACCTGCTTTATCCATTTCAGGATCTTGGGAGAGTTAGATCCTTCCCTACATTCATACAGTCACTAGGGACAAGCAGAAAAACTTTTATACATTATATGATAACAGTTACAGTTGTCTCACACACACACACACACACACACACACACACACACACACACACACACACACACACACACACTGGGAAATTTAGAGGACCACCAGTTTAACATATAGCTTGCTGTTTTAGGATTTGGGAGGAAACCAGAACACCTAGAAAAAAGGCCATATGGACAAAGGGAGAACATACAGAGTCCAATCTGAAATCATCCCAGCCCAGAACAGAACTGGAGAACCACGAGTTATTTTCTGTTATCACTTTGCCACCGTGGTGTTCAACAGTTATTGCATATGTTGGGAAAATTGGTCTATGGGTTAACTTAGGTTATAGCTTTTTCAGTAGATAAGAAGACTGTCGCACTTGTTAGACTGATCATTATTGACTGGCAAAGTCAGATTCTGTGCAGAATTTTTTATTACATGAACTCTTTTGAAATATAATTTCTTAGATTATTTAAAAAGGAAAATGTTTACTACAGATATGTTTTGTAAAGCTGAATCAGGAATTTAAAATGAATTTGCAAGTCTTACTTAGATGTCAACCGCCATTTAACCTAAGCTGACAGTTATTTTTTCCTATGTCCATTCCTTGCAGGCTTCTTTTCTTTCAGATCAACCAGAACCCTACCTCCCTTTTCTCTCCCATTTCATCGAAACTCAGATGTTTGCAACATTCATAGATAACAAGATCATGTCTCAGTGGGAGGAGAAGGACCCTTTGCTCAAAGTGTTTGATTCGCGCCTTGAAAAGATGAGGCTGTACAATGTTAGGGCACCCTCACTATGGAGCCCTTTATACCAGAAGTGTTCTATACTGAAAGAATCAGGTATGTCTAAATGGTGCTGCTTTGACTGTTATGCACCAGTATTTAAGTTATTGCCATCTCATCCAATTGTTTTCAGAAAAAAAATTAATGAAATGCTTTCACATGCCATGGTCATTACTTTGCAGATGATAAACTGAAAATTGCATAGTTATATTTTCTTTAATTTTTTGTTGTTCTGTTGAGGCCTTTTACAGCAGAAATGCCAAAAATAACTTTATCTTTGCTTGCACCTGTCATTACAACTTTTATCAGGGCATCAAAAAATTTCCACAGTAGTAGACTATGATTTTGGGCTTTGGCAGGTAGCCAAAAAAGAGAATACAGTGATCATATTTGACACATTTAACCTAATATTAAGGATAGGTATAACAGAATAATTACTATTTGCAGGATGAATGGTTTCTGAGTATTAGTATTTGTATTTAGTGCTGCTTCATTAGCATTTTCTGTTTTCTTTTTAATGCAGATATGCACACATGGCATAGCTGGTCAATAGAACAAATTTTATCTGTGTATCATGGCAAGGAGTCATAGATGCCTGTGACACTTGAAAAAGAGAGCAATAGAGGAGTCAAGGAGTCTGTAATCCCCAGTTTATATCAGCATCCAGGTATTGCTTTTCTAATACTAGCAGTGAGGTACAGGTTGGGGAGGAATTGCTCTCAGACGATAAAGCCCAATTGAAAGTAAACAAGGGCCAGGCAGGTAACTAATGAGGAGACCTGAAAGGGAACAGGTATGACTCAGAAAAACAATTCTGTGACCCTTACCTAGGAAACCCTAACCTAGAATCCTTGCCTTCACTCCACAAGGTAGTGAGGCAGACTGTCCCTCCTCTTGAATTCTTGGAAAACCTTCACTCAAGTTGGTTAGCTAAACGTATATTTTCCAGATATAAAGAAATCCTCACCTCCTTATAATCTGCACTGATTAGACCCATTTTTGGGTACAACAGTCCCTTTGGGATGCACCTTATTAGGTCTATCAAGCAATTGGAGAGACCCCAGAGATTTGTAACTAAAAAGATCAGGTGCTTAAAAGATTTAATCTACCAGGAAAGACAGGAGGCTTTGTCCCACTACTCAGTTTCATATAGACTCCTTAGGGCCAACTTGTGCTTTGCATATAGGGCTATAAGTGATCCAGTAGTTCAAGAATTCTTATACCTCAATAAATCAAATAGTCACACTAACAGTAGGACCAGACCCCTAAATCAACTCCATCAAAAAAAATCAGACTGGGGAGAAAGATAGATTTGTTTAATTTGTTACACAGAGCCTACCTTTTCTCTGGAACAAACTCCCTCTCCAAATTAAGTAGTGTGACAGACTGTGTACCTTAATAAAATAAAAGAGCTGGACAGCTGGATGGACATTCAAAAATTCACCCCTGGTATGACTGCTCTGGCTGTCCTTGAAAAGAGAAGTAAGGCCTAAGAGTTGGTATTGACAAGACTGAGATGGCCTCAGAGCTCGATTTACTTGTAACTGCTCTGATTCTGAAACTCATAAGCTCAGGATACAAAATGCAGTTCTGTTCCCTTCCAAGATTTGCAGGTATACCAATAGTCCCAAAGGGACGACTCCACTAGGCATAGGCTCAGGTTTAAGATCTCTTGTGGAGGAGATCTGTGGATGAATGAAACGGGCCGATCTGGAGCCACTGATTTCGAACTTGCATGTCCGTTGTGGTCGTGGACATCATAAGTAATATTCATTATGACTACAGAAGTGAATCTAGTGGAAGAGACTAAGAACCCTTCTCAGCAGCAGCAGCAGCCAGACGAGGTTGAGACAGACACAGTAGTAAGCTCAGAGACAAAGAAAGGAAAGTCAGAGGAGGATCCCAAACAAGTAGCTGAGGTAGAAGCGCAACAGGACCAAGAACAGAAAACTGCCTCTGGCACTCCTGCCAACGGTGAGACACCATCCCATGTGGATCAAACCAAGGGCAAAGAACGTGCCTCTGGAGGCAAGGGGTTATCACGCCTTCTGTCCTCCTTTCTCAAAAAACCTAAATCCCAGGTATCTGAAGAGGGCAAGGACACAGGGGAGGTAAAGGAGAAAAAGGAAGAAGATCATAAAGGAACAGTGCAAGAGGTGCTGGAAGGGGAAGTTCACGTGGAAGAGGCGATTGAACTGAAAGCTCCAATAGCAGATCCTGAGCCAGAACTGCGAACGGAGGCAGATCCTGCTTTGGATCTCCATTCCCTAAGTAGTGCAGAGACACAGCCTGCAAATGAGGACCAAAGAGACGAAGAAGACCAGGATCTAGAAGAAGACCAAGAAGATACAGGAGAAGAAAAGTCAGAGAAAAAGACAAAAATGGGAGATTCAGAGATTAAAGCCAGTGAAGGTTCACAGAAGCCTGTTAGGAGATACCGAACCATGCACTGCAAGGTCTGTCTTCTTGATGACACCACCTATGAATGTGATTTGGAGAAGCACACCAAGGGGCAGGAGCTAATGAAGAAGGTATGTGACCACATCAACCTCATTGAAGATGACTACTTTGGACTAGCTATGTGGGATTCTCAGAACACAAAAGTCTGGCTAGATCCTTTAAAAGAGATCAGGAAACAAGTACATGCAGATGACAGCATACCACAGCCAGCAGGTCCATCTGATGGAGGTGAAGCAGATGACAGCATACCACAGCCAGCAGGGTCCATCTGATGGAGGTGAAGCAGATGACAGCATACCACAGCCAGCAGGTCCATCTGATGGCGGTGAAGCGGATGACAGCATACCACAGCCAGCAGGTCCATCTGATGGCAGTGAAGCAGATGACAACATACCACAGCCAGCAGGTCCATCTGATGGCGGTGAAGCGGATGACAGTATACCACAGCCAGCAGGTCCATCTGATGGCAATGCAGCAGATGACAGCATACCACAGCCAGCAGGTCCATCTGATGACAATGCAGCAGATGACAGCATATCACAACCAGCAGGTCCATCTGATGACAGTGAAGCAGATGACAGCATACCACAGCCAGCAGGTTCATCCGATGGCAGTGAAGCAGATGACAGCATACCACAGTCAGCAGGTCCATCTGATGGCAGTGAAGCAGATGACAGCATACCACAGTCAGCAGGTCCATCTAATGGCAGTGAAGCAGATGACAGCATACCACAGTCAGAAGGTCCATCCGATGGCACTGAAGCAGATGACAGCATACCACAGTCAGCAGGTCCATCCAGTGGCACTGAAGCAGATGACAGCATACCACAGCCAGCAGGTCCATATGATGGGAGTGAAGCAGTTGACAGCATACCACAGCCAGTAGGTCCATCTGATGGCAGTGAAGCAGATAACAGCATACCACAGCCAACAGTGGAATGTCAAGAAGATGTGGATTGCTGTCCTCCTCAACAACATGAAGGACTTGAACAGACACCATTAATCAGAAATGGTAGTGATGAGGAACTCTTTAGGAGCCCGAACCATGCAGCAGAGGGCAGTATCAACATACCCACAGAGCGGGGCACTGTCATTGGAGAGCCCACTGCCATCAGCTTTGTAAGTGCCCTTAAAATTCCAGGTGTGTTGGAGTTTTCCCTCTGCTTACTATTTGCCAAGCTTGTCAGCTACACCTTCCTTTACTGGCTACCACTGTTCATTCCCAACGTAGCACATTTGGATTCAAAAGGTGCTGGAGATATATCTACGCTCTTTGATTTTGGAGGAATTTTAGGTGGGATAATTGCAGGTATAGTTTCTAACTACATGGGAGGGAGAGCGACAACCTGCTGTGTGATGCTCATTGTAGCAGCTCCCATGTTGTTCCTGTATAACAATATCGGTCAGAATGGAATTGGAACCACAATTGCTATGCTGATTGTGTGTGGAGGTCTGGTGAATGGTCCAAATGCTCTCATCACTACTGCCATCTCAGCTGAACTGTTTCAGCTCCTGCTTCACATCTGGAATACATTTTGGATCGCACCTGGTTTCTACAACAAGCTTTCTGTACTTTTTAAGGGACCAAGATGGGGACCAGGAAAGCTAAGACTGGGTCTTCCAGAGGAAATTCCCAAGGTTTGCTGTACTTTGAAAGTAGAACCGGTATACCCAAAGAAGAAAAACAGTAATTCTTCAGATATGGGACTGATGCACAATTATCAGTACAAGCAGAGGTCATTGTCACCTTTTCATGCAAATGTCCGAGAGCAGCGAACAAGACATGGTGGTTACATTGGTGAAACTGGTGGACTTTCAAGAGAAAAAGAGCAACCTTTGGAACATTACAGTTTGCATGATGAGTGCAGCACTTCATACATACACCAATCTCATACACACCCCCACCCTCTCTCATACATACACCACATCTCACACATCTATACTACAATGCCTACCTTCCCACAACAAGCTCTACTACTATCTACCCTTTTAATATCCCTAACCTACATTACCCAACTTAGCCTCCACACTAATACATACCTACCTCTAACTACACACACCACCACCTCACACCCCCCCCAGATATATCCCACTCATATTCACAGATCTCTCCAGAACTTTACTTCTCCAGCCCATCCAATCTTTTCAAACTCTACTTACTCCCTACATCATCATCTCCTCACCCCACTCTATCTACTTTCTCTAAGACAACCGTCCCCCCAAAAAAACATACTTCCCTTTATCCTCTACTTTTCTTCAATCAGCTCCTCTCTCATATCTCACTCTCTCTGTCAGGTGACATCCACCCTAACCCAGGCACAACCCCTACCTGTACCCACCTTAACCCAAGTTCTAATCAACACAAACACAAGACTATCCACCTCATGACCCTAAATGCACAAAGCCTCCGTAATAAAATCCCCAACCTTCATGCCTGGCTATCTTACAACCAGCCAGACATAACCGCTGTCTCTGAGACCTGGCTCAAACCCTCCATCAGAGATAATGAAATCCTTCCTCCAGGCTACCACATTATATGCAATGATAGAACTCATAGAAAAGGAGGTGGCGTAGCAATTATCTACTCCTCCACTCTCACTTCTACTCCATTGACCAACCCCATCCCAACATTTGCCAATGCAGAAATGACTGTAGGCTTTCTAAAACTTAACTATAAATCCATCTGCATCTGCTCCATCTACATCCCACCCGGAGACTATACCAAAACTCTGGAAGACATCCTCTCTTGGTTTAACTCAAACATCAAATATGAAACCTACGTTCTTGGTGATGTAAATATAAACTGGACCTCCTTCCTCATAGATACCCCATTGCACTCTATCAACCTCTACAATTTCACCCAACTAATAGACCTCCCTACTAGGCCAAACAAAGATGGTTCCTCCGGTACCATATTAGATTGGATATTAACAACACATCCCAATCGTATCTCGAAAGCTGGTGTAATACCAGACCCCCTAGGCGACCACTTACCAGCCTTCACTGACTGCCTATCCTCACACACAGAAAAACAACACATTTTCAAACAATCCCGTAACCTATCTTCCTTCAACCCCGAAATCTTCTCTGAATGCCTCAAGGTTACTAATTGGTGCCCACTGAAAATCCTTCCACTAGATAACGCCGTCACATATTTTAACCAAACCTTCCTTACCTTACTTGATAAAGTAGCCCCTTTACAAACCAAACTTATCAAAACAAATTCCTGTCCCTGGCTATCCCAAGAAACTAAATTGATAATCACTCAGAGAAACAAAAAGTGGAAACTGTACCAAAAACAGAAAAACCCCACCACCCTCCAAGAATATAAACATCTTCATAACCTGGCCAAAAAATCAGTAACAAAAGATCGCAAAAACTACTACAGCAGTCTGCAATACAAACACTCAAACAATCCAAAGAAATTCTGGACATCCATCTCTTCAATACTCAACCCTGGTAATACTTCCAACCCCTGCCCCAATCCCAACCTCTCAAGTCTTGAAATGGCCACTAACTTCAACACATTTTTCATTGATTGTATAGCTAAATTATCCTCCACTTTCCCCAATCCATCCATCAATACTAAACCCTCACCCTGCACCCCAAACCCTCTCTCTCACCCCCCCTCCACCACTATTCTCACTTAAACCTGTCTCCACCTATACTATAAAAAGACTACTGCAAAAGCTAAAACCATGCCGCAATGCCCCTGACAACCTTCCAGCAAGTTTTCTTCAAATATCATCTGAATCTATAGCCTATCCCATATCCATCCTCATTAATAGATGCATTCAAGAATCCTATGTACCAACCATCTGGCGTTATGCATACATAATTCCTCTCCACAAAGGTGGTAAGAACACAGACACTACCAACTTCAGACCCATAGCTATACTGTCTCCTCTCTCTAAAATTCTAGAGAAAACCATCCACTCCCAGCTCATGCCCTACCTAATCCAGCACAAACTCCTCTCTCCCACCCAGCACGGCTTCCGCCTAGGCCACAGCACCATGACAGCCCTCATTTCCTTCCTCGAAACAGTCAACCTAGCACGTGAGGGCAGCAAATATGTATCTTCTCTTTTTCTTGACCTCTCAAAGGCATTCAACACTATTTCCCATTCCCCTCCTCCTGTCCCAGCTCTCACACTTGCATCTATCTCCCTCAACCTTAGACTGGTTCTCCAGCTACCTTTCCACGTGCCAGCAGGCTGTACAATGGAAAGAGTCAACCTCCCCTTTCTTACCTACACCCACAGGAGTTCCCCAAGGATCAGTACTTGGCCCTCTGCTCTTCAACTTATTCATTAACAACTTTCACCTCTCCATCCCTGAAGCCTCAGTCATCCAATACGCAGATGACTCCACTATCATCTGCTCAGCCTCCTGCCCCTCCAAACTTCTACTTAATACCCAAACAGCCTTCTCCAAAATTGAATCATGGATGCAATTGCATCACTTGGCCCTAAATGCCAACAAAACAAAGCTAATGATATTTACTCCCACTAAAACTTCCCAGTTCCACAAAGTCCAATTTTCCATCAAAAGCCACAATAACACCCCTCTTGAAATCATTCCTAGTACCAAACTACTGGGCATTACCATCGATGAAAACCTAAAATTCGACTCCCACATCCTCTCAGCAATCAAAAAAACCCACCAGAAAATCGGCCTCCTCTACAGACACAACAACTACCTTACTCCATCTTCCCGTCATACCCTTGCATCTACCTTCCTTCTCCCCTCTCTCTTGTAGACTCCCCTATTCTCCAACCTACAACTCAGACTCCGTGCTAAACTTGAGGCCTGTTACAACAAAATCTGCAAATTTGCAACCAGTTGTAAGAAAACTTCCCATCACTGTCACTCCCTACACACCCTAAACTGGCTAGAACTCCACAACCACCTAAAGTACCTACAACTTACAACAGCCCACAAATTCATCTTTAAACCAGCAGAATGCCCCTCTCTTGCTAAATCTCTAACACCCTACACACCTACCCGTACCCTGAGATCCACAGGCCAAAACCTCCTGCATGTACACAAACCCATCCACCCAACTGGTAAACTACTACTACCCCACACTATAGCCAAACTATGGAACAATCTCCCCACACCACTACGTAATATACCTAACCACAATAATTTCAAATCCATGCTTCTCTCCCATCTCTCCTCCAAATGGGAATGTCCTTCACATGCTCCCACCTAAAACTCCCACACTACTAACTCCACACCTAAATCATCATTTCTTTGCCTACTTTAACTTAATTCAGAGATCTTGCTCAGAACACCTTTTCATAAATCTTTTGCATGCATGCCTCTGGTCTACCTTACTCATTTTCTCAAACTTTCATTGTTTGTTTTTCTTATCCATTGTACTCATAATATTGTTTTCCTCTGTAATATTGTTAATTTGTCTCTATTCTTATGTATTTGTATGTCTGTTTGGGGCATTCCCCTCGGGTCTCCACTGAAAAAGGGTAATTCTTACCCAGCTGGACCAACCCGGTTAACCAATGCAAATAAATATAAATAAATAAATAAATGGTTCCCCCAAAGGCAATGGGGACAGAATTTTACTCCAGGCTTTTTGTGAAGCCCATCTTGGACCTCTCAAAGCTAAACAAGGTCTTTATTGTCCCAAAATTCAAACTGCTCACCTTAGAGAAACTACTACCCCTCCCCTGGGCATTCGTCATCACTCTAGACCTGAAGGATGCCTACCGTCACATTCTTATAGCAAAGTTATTTTCATTTTAGGGCAAGGGTACTCACTCACCCATTTTTGTGCCTTATCTTTTAGCTTGTCTGCTCGTCGCCAAGTTTTTAACCAAATGCCTGGCTATAATAATTGCTTTTTGTAAGACAAAAGATGTATGCATTTACCCTTATCTTGAAAACTGCCAGATCCAGGCAAACACTGTAGAAGAAATGCATGCATCCCTCCCACTGACTGTGGATTGTTTGTGAACTCTGGGATTTACTGTCAATCTGAAAAAAAATCTATCTTGCAACCCTCTGCCAGAATAATCTGCACTGGGGCAGAGTTGGACTCTAGAAGGCAACTAGCCTTCCTGCCTCAGGAAAAGATTTAATTCTTTACCCAGTATTTCCAGACCATCTGGCAGCAGGAAGTTGTACCAACCAGAGAGCTTCTCAAAACTTTGGCATAGATGGCTTAATGCATCCTAATAATAGCCTTGGCCAAACTGAATATGAGGAAAATCCAGTGATACCTAAAAGGTATCTGCTACCAATAGAAATAATCGTTACAGTTTCAGGTCCGTCTTCTCCTCTATATTAGGAATGAGCTTCAGTGGTGGATAAGAACCTGCCTTCTGAACCTGGGAGTCCCTTTCAGAATCCAAACAAGGCCATATACTTACCACAGATGCCTCAGGTCATGCTTGGTGTGCCCATTCTGGTGAGATAATGAAGCAAGGCAGGTTTGACAGCTCATTCATAAGGGTAAGCTTCAGTATAAAAGAAATGATGACTGTGCACAAAGCCCTTGTGGCATTAAAAGAAAAATATATACTGTGAACTTTTCTGGTGTTTTTGTGAGATTTGCTAGTAATAACTAGGTTAATTAATGAATACTTTTAAGATTGGGTAGTTTGGCCTAGTGAGTTCATTTAATTTTTATCAGATCAAGGTTACTGAAATGTTGAATTACATAGTTTTTGACAGAGCGTAATAGGTAGATGTTTAAGTCACGTGCAAGTAGATTTGTTTTTGTTTTTATCTGAATGAAAAAATGACAAATCATTTAGCTGTTTAGTGATGGTGGTGGTGGTGTGAGGGGTAGATTAGACAGAAACCTGAGGAAGCATTTAGGCTTTACTAATTATCAGGCACTTAAGTGAAAATTCTTCCTTTTTTTAATTTTATGAAGTTGCAATCATTTCAGGTTTGAATTTGCCACTAAGTAAGAAGAGACAGGCTTCCCCAATTCTGTTATCTGGACTTTCCATACAGATTGACCAGTAGGATGCAAAGTGGATGTCTGTAATCAGAGAATTTGGTTTGCCATATTTCACACAACATGAGTACCATCTTTGTTGCTATAGAAGGGCCAAGCATAGAAGTCATCTGATTTGTTTTTAATGCTATCCACGTTAAGTGATCCAAAGTGGGAGAGTTGAGCATCTGGGTAAGTGACTTTGATTGCCATTAACTGAGGACCTATGTTGGTTTCTCTGTTCAGTTCTAAAATGAGAAACTTCTAGACAAAACATAAGGTTGGGGGTTTCCTTTTAGTAGCTTACCACTGTGGAATATGAAAAAGAATTTAGGCCTTTTTTGTGGAACTATCAGGAAGATATGTGTGAAAGTTAGTGTTTGGAAGAACGCGAGATATTTTCTAGTCAGAATTTGGGATATGATTGATTGTAGTTCTATCAAGGAATATACCTATTGAAACTTCACTGATTGCAGCTACAGCAATCAAACAAAACCTTTTCAAAACCAAAAGAAAAAAAGCATGTCTTGAAGGGGGTAAGCCCCTTAGCACACCCCTTGTGGAGGGCTGCACATAGACACCCCTACGTATGTACCATCTCCAAAGTCACACAGCAGTAGGGCAAAGTCAAATTTCCCAACTGTACTGCAGTCTGATATCGCACAACTTAAAACAACGTGTGATAAAATGCACATTCAGTAAGTAACACACAGGCTCAGTTTGTTTGAACTGACAATTAAAAAGACATGCCTCCCAAGTGGTACTTTATAATTAGGTTTTGAGATGTGATTGGCTGTTAAACTGCGGAGGCTATTTTGTGGCTGTGTGCTGGTTTGTACAATTTGCTGAAAAGACAGTAGTGATGTCTCTAAGGCTTTATTAACTGTAGTAAAATAGTGAATGTTAGAATAAAATTTGTATCTGAATGTGGTGAGTTAGTCATGTTGGACTGGGAATGGAGTTGTTTCCAAAGTGTGATTCAAGTGAGGTACAGGTGGTAGTATTGTTGAGGGAGTGAGAGGGGCTTGAAGAAATGTAGTCGGGGATCCTACTAGTTTCCGTACAAAGTAAATTATATAGAGCTGCAGCAGTGAAAGGTGGTATTGGTAAAGAGAGCATGGTGATAGGCTGTAGCTATAGTTCCTGCTGCTTTCACAAGAGGATGGTGATACAGAACTACACTAGCAATGCTGATACAGACTGTCGGATAAGGGTGTGTTGAAAGGAAGAACATATGGGAATATAGGCTGCTTGGGAATGATAGGGAAAAGGGTAAAGCTGCACGCTATAGAAAGGCTTTGCTGCTGCCCAGAGTTATTAGCAGAGGTAAAAGCTGTGTTCAAATTCTGCAAAAGGGTTACAGTGCCTTTAAATTCAAGTGGAAGGGAGGGGGTAAAATAACAAAGGATGTCAGTAAATGGATAATGAGGATAGTAGTAACAACAGCAGCAAGCAACTCAGCCAGGAACCCTTAGGGTGAAAAGTCATATTTAAGGTGTCTAGAGAGGAAAGAGGATAAGACCTGCTTGATTCAGATGGAGGAATCATATTATAAGTAAAATCTGAGCATGCGAAAAGGAACTTGAACACGAAGAAGGGTGAGCCTCTCTGCACCCCCAAGATAAAGAAGATGCAGAAGAGGAGGAGAAGACCCTTCCCAGAAAGGAAGGCATAGCAAGAACTGGCTGCAGAATTGTGAGAGTGGGGGTTGGGGAACTGCTGGATGGACACCTCTTGCTCATCTCTGGATGCATCAGCAAATGACAGTGGGATGCTAAAACACAGTATATGAAAAAAGATAATAGAAATGGGAGATTGTAAGTGGAGCATGTCAGTGTCAAGTGTAGTGAAGGTTATGGGCCAGGAGTGCTTTACACACATTACTGAAAAACATTATGACAAGCAGGTAGTACCCACAGTGCTGTGCAGTAGTGATGAACGTGCATGAAGGCACCACTGTGTAGTTACAGTAGTATGACATTATGGATTATAATTTAAATGTAATGGCACCTGATACTAGAACTAAGATGTATGAGTACAGGAGAGCAGATTATAGAGGGTACAGTAACTGGCAGCTAGAACTATGACTGCCTAAAATTAATTGAAAAAAGTATTATGCAGGAGATCAAAAGGAGAATGGAGAAAGGACTTTGCAGAAAAGCAAACCCAAGAGGAGGAGGAAGTTAATATTTTTCCATGTGTGTTTTTGCCCCCTTCCCTGCTGACAATCAAGCCTCTTCTCAATGGGAAATGATCTGCTAATTCCCTTAACATGGAAGTTACATTTGAGAACTGCACAAGAGCTATCTGGAGGGGGCTGCAGTTCAGATAGCCACGAGAGGGCTTTATGTCCTGAACAGCATCCTGACAATGAGGATGTTTGCAGTATGCAGTCCTTGTCCCAGGGCATGGTGATATGTAATTTTGTCACCTTGCAGACCCTCAGTGCTTTCACCACATAACTGCATGTTTCAGCACACCAATGTTGAAGGCTGCCTCCAGGTGGTAACCTGTGGAGCCTAACACCTATCCACAGGTGGTAACTTGTGGAGCCTAACACCTATCCACAGGTGGTAACTTGTGGAGCCTAACACCTATCCACAGGTGGTAACTTGTGGAGCCTAACACCTATCCACAGGTAAGCATTTGTGTTGCTGCCCTGATTCAAGTGATTGTGGCAGTGTGTGGATGGCTCTCCTGTACCTGTCCACCTGGTTCAGCATAGCTATCCTCCTCTGACAGCTCCATCACACACCCGAGCTGTTAATAGAACTCTAGTTGCCTGTATCATAATCAGGGTTTTATTCCAGTAGGCCACTAGAGCTGGCATAAGGAGGAAGATAATATGGCTTTATAATAAGGAAAATCAGAAAAGCAATAAAGGAAGAGGAAAGGGATATACACAGAAGGAAAAAATGTAATTTCAGCTAAATGGGAATATGAGGAAAAAGGAAGAGATCATTAAAAGAGGGAATAAAAGCCAAGGAGTAAGGAGAATGATTTTGGGGAAAGTGAGAAAAGAGGGGAAGTTCTTTTTTTTTTTCTTTCAGATACACGTGGGGCAAAGAATAATTCCGTAACATATATGTTCACAACAGAGTAAAGAGGAGGAGCATCAGTCGAGGAAGAAGTGAGGGGCAGCTGCCTTTCAAATGTCTTACATTTCTGGAAGTGGGTAATGCCAGTGGATGTGGTCAGTCTGAATTTCAGTAAGGCCTTTGAATCAGTACCACATGAAAGACTACCTGGTACGAGAAAGGGTTCTTTTTTAACCTGGACCTGAGAAATAATTTTTTCAGTGACAATTGTTTACCCTTGGAACAGACTGCTTGGGTGGACAGAGTGCTGTGAAATCTACAGGGCATCTCAAGAGGAGCATGATGTGGCAGGAAGTGGTTGAGAACCAACATATTAGAGGCAAGATGATTTGGTGCATAGATTGTCTACTTCTGCAAACACATTTACTTAACTGAATGTAATGTACATAGGTAGGGAGAAGGATTGGTCAAGAGAGAAGAATTTACTGATTATTTTGGACTTTGGCTGAATTACAGTGGCAGAAATAGAGCTCCTAAAGATTGAAGTACTAAATGGGTGAAAACAAAACAGCAGATCAAAAATAGTAAGGGGAAGTATCAGCATTATCACCAATCCCCATTTTCTTCATGGGGTCGAGGTGTTGTCAACTCTCGCTAGCATTGTCTATTCAGTGCCACTCACCTACCTTCATCGACACTCATGCCTGTCACAGGTCTTCTCTCTCACAATTCATCAACCTGTTTGCTGGATGCCCTCGTTTCCTCTTACTTTCTTCTTGTCTGGCCCAAATCATCTTCACCAGGTTGTCTTCTGCTTTTCTGCATATATGCCCAAACTACCTTATTCTGTTCTCTTTATTTTTTTTTATTGTCATTTAACTGGGTTAGTCCAACTGAGCCAGGGGCCCATTTTCAGTGGAGACCCAAGGAGAAAGGCTCCAGATAGATACAAGTAACAATATCAGAGAAGTATTAGAGAATATCACAAAAATAGCTATGTTTACAATGCTATAGTTTCAAGTAGTTCTAAATTGAAGGGATGTAAATACATTTTTACTCAGTTTTGTTCAAGATGCAGAAAAATAAAATCAGGTACATAACATCAAATAAGTTCAATATGCTAAAATATATACACGTAAACAGCTGGAAACTTGATGTTTAGCAGTATTTACAAGAGGTGGAGAGTAGGGTAAAGAAAGTAAGGGAAGTATTAGAGAGAAGTAGAAAAATAAGATATATGTTTAGAGTGAGGAAGAAGAAATTAGGAAGAGAGCAGTATAATATCAGGTAGGAGTTTGACATGGACTGAACCAGGTGTTTAGTAGGTAGTTTTTAAGCTCGTGTTTAAATTGGGCTTTGAGGGATACTACTTATATTAAGGGGAAGAGCTTTCCAGGAATGGGCGTCAGAGAATTTATAGAGGGACTTGCCTATATTGTTAGGTTTGTAGATGTCAAGAAGATCTTTGTTGGATGTGCAAAGCTGACGTGGAGTTATAGGGTGATACGATGTTAGAGATGGAGGGGCAGGAAGTGGGGTTATAGAGTATGGAGTGTGTAATGTGTAGTTGTGGAAGAAGTTGTTTCTGAAATTCAGGCCATAGTAAAGACTTAAGAGTGAGACAGTGGTGGGATTTATATGGTAGATTGGAGGAGAATCTAGCTATTTTGTGATAGAGAGGAGAGATGACTGAAGATGACTAAGCTGAAAAGGTAAGGTGTACAAGACAGTGGTGTGACCAGTACTACTGTATACTACAGAAACTTGGGCAGTAAAGGCAGAATGGGTGAAGAATCCAGAGGTGATGGAAATGAAGTGCCTGAGAAAGGTGGTAGGATGCACACCATGGGACAGACAAAGAAATGAGGACATAAGAGCAGAAGCCAAAGTAGCTACAATTCCAAAAAAGATCAAAGAGAACAGATTATGGTGGTTTGGGCACGTGTAGAAAAGCAGAAGACAATCTGGTGAGGAAGATTTGGGACAGACAGGAAGAAGGTAAGAGGAAGAGAGGATGCCCAGCAAAGAGGTAGATGGATTGTGTGAAAAAAGATGTGCGACAGTCAGGCCTGAGTGTTGAAGAAGGCAGGAGTCTGGCACTGAATCGAGAGAGTTGGCGACAGTTAACACGATACCCTGACCCCATGTAGAAAAATGGGAAAAGGGGGGTTGATGACAATGATGAGATGACTGAAGGTTTGTAAGGACTGGTGCTGCATATAGAAGGCATGGTAAGAGAAGTGATGTAGCAAGAGTGGGTTTAGTGGAGAGAGAGAGAGAGAGTAGTTTGTGATTACGGTACAAAAGTCCAAGTTTCTGATTAGTTTTTTTAATGCATTGGTTGATGTGGATGTCATATTTTAGTTCATCATTAATAGTTACATGAAGTAATTTAGTAAAGTGTTCAGGTGTGATGATAGTATTGTTGAGAGAGGTAATTGAGAAGGAGGGTTTAAGGTGTACCAATGTTTTAGGCAGGAAAAGTAAAAGCTTAGTTTTTTTTGGATTTAATATTAGTTGGTTTTCGGTGAGCCAGGTTTCAACAGAGGTGAAGGTAATTTGGGTATGGACAAGGAGATCTGGAAAGTTGTGGGTGGTAGTGATAAGGGTAGAATCATTGGCATATTGTAAGAGAGTAGACAGCTTAGTGGCAGAGTGTAGTCTGTTTGTAAAGATATTGAACAAGTGGGGGACCCAAGATAGAGCCTTGGGGAATGCCTGTGTTGACCAGTAGAAATGGGGAGGTGATAGACTGCCAGCATATAGATTGTTGTCTGTTAGATAAGTAACTAGAGAACCAGTTTATAGTGGTGGTAGAGAGATGGAGATCAGAAAGTTTGGATATCATTTTGGAGTGAGAGACTGCATCAAAGGCCTTGGAGAGATCAAGGAATAGGCAGGAAACTAGGTGGTTGTTATCACGGGCTTCTGCTACTGTTTGGGTGAATGAGAGTAGTGCAGTAGATGTGCTGTGGTGGGGTCTAAATCCATGCTGGGTTGGAGTAAGAATATTGTTGTCTAGCAAATGTTTAAGTAGTTGGTTGTGGACGCATTTTTCAAGAATTTTGGATAGTGGGGAGAGTATTGCAATGGGACGGTAGTTGGATGGGTCAGTGGAGTTACCACTTTTGTGGAGAGGGATTGTGAAGATGGCTTTCCAAATGTCTGGGACAAGGGCTTCTGTAACAGAGTGATTTATAGGGATAGAGCCTGGGTAAGCAATGGATTTGGCAGCGATTTTAAGGAAGTGGGGGGTATGTTATCGACAGAGGGAGAGCAAGGTTTAAGTTTACTAAGTTGTGATGTGATGAAAGCAGTGGGGATTGGTTGGAAGGAGAATGAAAAGGGGGGAAGAGGGATTGTGTGGTATGGGTAATATAGAGGCAGTGGGACTTGGTTGAGTTAGTTTTTGAATTGTTTCTATGAAGTGTTTATTTAAAAGTGCAGCAGTCTCAGTGGGAGTATTGAGAGGGAAGGGGTTGAGGGTTAGAGGTTTGGTAAGATAGAGAATTTTGTTAACTGGAGACCAAAATTTGGGGGGGTTGTGTGGGCTGCCTTGTTTGAAGTTAAAGAAAGCCTTTTCTACAATTGAAGTTACTTCTGCTGCTATTCTTATATCCTCATTTCTTCATTTGTCCCTCAGTGTGCCTCCTACAAGATGTTTCAGGCAGTTCATCTCCATCACCTCTAGCTTCCTCAACTGCTCTGCCTTTATTGACTAGGTTTCTGTACCATACAGTAGTTTGCACCACTGTTTTGTACACCTTACTTTTCAGCTTCTTTGGGATTATTCTGCAGTTGGCTGCAGCCCCTCTGATTCTAACGTTGCCCTCCTCATTCAGTCTTCCCTTCTCCTCAACCACCCCTCCCAGCTACTTGAAGCTATTAACCTGTTCCACTATTTTCACTTCTATCTCACTTCTCAGCTTCTTCTGATTTTTACTTTTTGCTGCCATTACATGCCTTGTCTGTACTCAGTTTCATCCCATATACCTTCAGTTTTGCATTCCATTCCACTATCCTTTGCTGAAGTTCTTGTTCAGTCTTTCTCTACTGCCACATTATCTGTTTACAGCACCTTTGTTGATGGATCCCTTCCAGACTGTTTGCTAATGTCATCACCAGTATGAACAGCAGTGGGCTCAGAAATGAACCCTGATGCACACTCAATCCCACTGAGAACCCCTCTGTGAAGGCTGAACACTGTACTCGAGACATTGGGTCCTTGTAAACTGCTTGCACAAATTCTACTAATGATTCTGGGACTTCAAAACACCGCAGGACTGCCAAAATCATCTTTCTTGGGATCTTGTCATATACTTTTTCCAAGTCTAAGAATGTCCAGTTGGACTGTATAAGGGGAAGGAGGAATTGCAGGCTAAAAGAGAGAGTAAAACAAAGGGGCTGAACATGTATAACCTATGGATTCTTAAACTGACTCCAGTGTTAATATATCCCTTGGCAGAACCATTTAACTGAATTCTTGTCAGTGGAAAGCTCTCCAAGGAATGAAAACAATGTACAGTGGTGCCACTTTAATACATAGCAGCCAGTGTTAACTTAATTAATTACAGATCAATAAGTTTAACCACAATGGCAAGGAAGATCATGAAGAGGTTATTAAGGAAAACTTCCTGGAAGACCGACAACTCCAGAGTGCTAACAACATGCGCTTCATAGATAGAAGGTCATGATTGCCAAATCTGTCATGATCGCCAAATCGCATCAAGTTATATTATCACTTTCCCAGGTGATGCTAGCAGTCCAGCAGGTGTGTCTTGAAACTTCAAGTCCTACTCATTTTCCTACACTATGCTTCCAGTATGTCAGCAGGACTCCTTTTTTCTGGCTGGCTTCTGGGGGCACTTAAATTTTACCTTTATAAAATGGAATTTAAAAGGATAGGATGACTTTGTTTATTTTAGATCTATGTTGCCTAGCATTTTTATTCATAAATTCAACTCCTCCTTGTTTACTTGTCAGTAATTGTGTAACAAACTAGTAGTTTGACTTGATGTTAATGTTGTTTTCTTGTTAAGGTACCTAGTAAAGTTGAATATAAATAATGATGGTCACTCACGGGACATTTTTCATTGCGTTTGTCTCTGGCATCACAAGGAGCATAGAGAAGAGGATAAATGTTCCTTAGATAATACAAAGTTAGGTGTGATGATGAGGGATGGGAAGCCAGCTTTAATAGGGATGTAAAGAAGCTGTCTGAGATCAATGACAGATAGCAGGTGAACTTCAGTGTTGAAATATGCAAGCTGCTCTTCCTGCAGGAGATATTCCAGGGACAGAAAACAAAGTTTGAGTTGAATGGTTCTATTCAAAGCAGTTGGGCAAAAGAGTGATGTGAAAGTAGTTACACTGGCAGCAGTGATCCAGTGCATTCAAGGTGAGAAGGCAGCAGCTAAAGTAACCATGATATTGAACTCCATGTAGACATTTGGCTGGTATTAGCTGGGATACTCTTATCCTCTATCATGTTTGGGAGGCCATAGTGGCTGCAAGAAAGGAAGCAAACTATAAAAAATGTACAGAGTAAAAGTACCAGAATTCGTGAATAGTATGAACTCTGGAAAATGCTGGAACCACCTAGGCGTGTTCTACCTCCAAGACAGAAGGGAACAAGTGGAAATGATCCAAGTAAACAAAATGATCAGGAGAAGCTTTGAAGAAGTTCAGCTTAAAAAACAGGACACAGGTGGATGGTGGGATCATGCTCCATTATGGATTTAAAGAAGTACAACTTGACAGAGAGAGAGAGAGATGGTGAACAGATGGAAGAGGCTTGGGGCTGCATACTACAGATTTTAAATGGGACTGATGACTACTTTAAAAAGCCTTGAGATGGAGCAGATGAAAGGGGGAGTGAAAGGATAAGGGCATGTACAGGGTGCTAACTGCTATAGTAAGGCAAACTGCTTCATCCTTTGAATTGTGTGAATGTTAATGCAGAATATTGTGCTGATTTATTGTGTTTCATATCACATCTGTTGTGACAGCAGTTTCTTAAAATAAATCTGATGTGATAAAAATTGTACAGAAGGCCAGTATCTGTTTTTAAGACAAGTAATTATGCTAGAAGCACATGTTGACTAAGGCAGTGAGGTTTTTTTTTTTTTTGGCGGGGGGTATGGGCAGCAGTCTGAAGAAGTTTATAAGATTCAAGTAATGTAACATTCAAAACACCTACCATATACTGTTTTCTTCAGCATTCTTGCTATTTTCTTTGTTAGAACTACAGTACAGCTGCATTAATTATGTCTGTGTACATGTGCACACTCTTCTGTGGACAGATTAGCTTCATCAATCTACCTACTGCATGACTTTGGGATACGAGAGGAAACCAGAGTAACTGGAGAAAACCTTTGTGAACACGGGGAGAGCATGCAGACTATACACAGAAGACAGCCCTGAAGAGGACCAAACTGAATCTGTTGCTGTGAGAAGACAGTGTTGATGTTCTTTGTGTTTCACTGTTGCGGTCATCACATTTGGGTTATCCCTGCCAGGGTAGCCCTCGGCCTGCCCGAATACCAGAGACTTAGTATTTCTGCGTCGGTTGCTGTTGCTTCAGGACTGATGTCAGGTCGTCAGTAGTATAAAGTAAGGCAGCCGATGCCATTACATCAGTCTTTCTTGCCATGAAGCCTGAAGCAGAAGCAGCTCATATGAGTGCTGGTCAGCCGCTACCTGAGTTTCATCTACCGAATTGAAGTTGAAGTCTTCTAAAGCTAAGTACCCCATTGGGGATCCTTTTTCCTTGCACTAAACAATTTCAGAAAAAGTTAATAATTGTCTCGCCTGTGGAAAGCAAATACCACTCCGAGACTTCCATTCTTACTGTGTCACTTGTTTAGGCCCAGACCATGACGTCCCCTATTGTTGCTTCTGTGCTTTGTTCAACGCCAGAACTATCCAGTGTCGGGCCGTCGGGCCCTTATTGTAGCCAGATATTTTTGCTTACAGTCCTCTAATTCCAATATGGCTTCAGTAAGCCATCCAACAGCAGATCTTCCAATAAAACGTAAAGATAAAGACAGAGACAGAATGCACAGGTCCAAGCCTACTGACGACGCTTCCATTAAGCTAGTCTTCTTTCGAGTACATGCAGGGTTACTTTCATTTATAATTAGTTAATTATTGAATTTAATATGTAAATGTACAAGTCACATGGATTTTGTGAAGTTTTAAACTGGTTAATGAGTTATTTGTTATCTGAAGAAGTCTGGTCAGTGTACTCGACGAAAAGTGCTGTATTAAACTTATTACTTTAGCCTTTCTAATTCTTTTTTGCTTCGGTTGCCACGTTCATTATTTTCAGTAGTTTCCGTTCAGTGTTTTTATATCCATTAAGCTAGTCATCAGTTTTCCAGTCCTCAGTGAGGCACTTTTGCAGCCCCTGATGCCCGCTTCTGTGGATTCGCAGGCCGCTACCAAGACACTTTTGGAGTCTGGTATGATGCAGAACTCTTCTTTGACTAAGGATCCTGTGGTTATCTCTACCTTGGATGGGTCTGGAGCTGCTGAGCAGGCACCGGCTTCCAAGGAAGTCCTTCGCACTACTTATTCTCAACACAAACCGATGTCTTCTTTCACTACTGCCATTCTTTCAAAAACGACTGAGTTTCTAAGGCCAAGGGTACGAACCACACCCCAAGAAACCGACGACCCACTCTTAGCCATTTGCTTCCTTGCCTCAGTCTCAAATGCTTAAAATGGCGGAACACCATATCATGCTGATCAGGGAAGCCAAGCTACCACCTTCAAAAGGAAAAGAGGTCTGTCCCCTGTAGTTTTGTCTGAACAAGAGTTAGATGAATCTGATGCATCTGAATATGAAGACATGCAACCCCTCTACTTATGAGGATTCTGATGCAGAGGATTCCATTCCTTCAGCCTCTCCCCCAGAGGATTTTTCCTTTGGGGCAACCCTGCATACCTTAAGGTAGCATTTCCAGTGGGAGAGTCAAGACTACCCTCAGTCTAAAAAGAGACTCAGAGAATTCCTAGATCTTCCACAGCACAGACCCTTGGCCATCCCCCCAGTCCTGGATGTTGTGGAGGATGTTTTCCTGGAATCCAGCTTGACTCCTGCACCCAGAAAACCAGATAGGTACTATAGAGTCCCTGACTCACACAAATTTCTTTTTAAAAATCCTACTGCTGACCCTGATGTAATTTCTCAAGGGCCTAGAGGGATTAAAGCAACCTCTGCTAAGAATCCCACCCCGTCAGATAGGGATTCCCAAACACTGGACACATGGGGTAAAAAAGTATACACATCAGCTACTCTTGCTATCAGGGCACTAAATTGTCAGTTCCATATACTGAATTTTCAGCAACATACCCTGGAACTCCTTAAACAAAAAAAGTATTCCTTTCCTGCTTGGGCAGAATCTAAAGAATTACAAGAATTAATGCATTCTGCAAGTCAAGTAACTAAACACACCTTGCACTGTGGTTTTGACGCCATAGAAGCTTCTTGCAAGGCAGCAGTCACTGGCTCTGTCATTAGAAGGCTTGCATGGCTTAAGAAACAGTCCCTGCCAGACCATGTCAAATCTAAATTGTTGGATACCCCCTTGCACAAAGATAATTTATTTGGCACTAATGCAGAAGAGGTCTTAAAAAAGATGGAAGAAAATGCAAGATCTGTCCAAACAGTTAAGGATTTCTTGCAGGTCCAGCCACCAAGGTTCAGCAGGCATTGTCCCACCAAACATTGGTCCTTTCCTGCTCCCAGTAAGCCAGTCCAGCTTAGGCCCCAGGGAACCAGACCCCCCAGACAGCAGCCAAAGGGAATGCAGAGATCTAAGCAGTGGACTACCTCCACTTCAAAACCAGGGAGTTTTAAGCCACACCTTATGGTAAGAACTCACAAACTCACCTCCCCCACCCCCTCCCTCTGCCCACCTTCACTTACCCCAGGAGGAAAACTCCCCTTTCACACAAGCACCTGGGCCACCATTACCAATGACCACTGGATTCTGAACATAGTGTCTCAGGGATACAAATTTTCCTTCCACACCCTTCCAACCTCAAAAGGGTTCCCAGATCTACCACCAAACCAGTGGGCAGAGGCTCAAAAGCAAATCCTTTCCCTGCTCTCTATGAGGGCAGTAGAGTACATTCCTGCAGAACAGATAGGCCAAGGTTTCTACTCCAGACTTTTTCTGGTGCCCAGAAAAGAGAGCACCCTGGTGCCCCATCCTCGATCTATCCTTTCTATACACCTTGCTGGTGATCCCAAAATTCAAAATGCTCACCCTCTAGTAGCTGCTACCCATGCTCTCCAAGGATGCTTGGCTAGCCACCCTAGATCTAAAATAGGCCTACATCCACATTCCTATCAGGGAGTCATGCAGGAAATATCTCTGTTTCAGGGCAGGATCTCAACACTTTCAGTTCTCTGCACTTCCCTTTGGCTTATCTGCTGCTCCCAGAGTTTTCACAAAATGCCTGGCTCCAGCCATTGCCTTCTGGAGACAAATATTCAGATTTACCCATACTTAGATTGCCTTATTCAGGCAGACAGCTAGGAAAAGCTGCTCAAGCACCTGGCCTTTGTAGAGACCCTCCTAACCTCCCTATGGTACGCAATCAACAAAAAGAAATCCAAACAGGTGTCCACCCAAAGGATTATCTTCCTGGGAGCAGGCCTGATTATAGCACCCCAGATGGCATACCTTATACCAGAGAATCAAATTTTCCTGACAACCTACTTCTCTCAACTAGCCACCAGACCCCAGCTATCTGCAAGGAAGATCCTGCAAGCTCTGGGGTTCATGACATCTTGCATACTACTCATTCCATATGCCAGACTGCATATGAGGAAACTTCAATGGTACCTAAAAAAAAAAAACAAAAAGCCTTTGGTGTCAACACACTCAAGACCTGCAAACTCTTCTACCTATAATTCCTTGCCTCAGAAAAGATTTTCTTTGGTGGCAACAGCATGATCCCACAACAGAGGATTGCCTTTCTCACCAACCCCCACCGCCCAGACCCTCACCACAGATGCATTAGACTATGCTTGAGGTGCACACCTGGATGGCAGGTGCATACAGGGCCAATGGAGCCCACAGCAAATCCCTCTGCACATCAAGTCAAAAAGAGATGATGGCTGCGCAGCACGCCTTGATAGCTTTCAAGCCCCTTCTCTCTCCAGGGGCTCTCCTGATCAAAACAGACAACACCACTGTGATGTGGTATATCAACAAGCAGGGAGGGACTCACTCCTACCCACTATGCAGGCAGGCCATGACCCTCTGGCACACAGCCTATGCCATGCAACTACACCTGTTAGCGCAATTCCTATTAGGCTCTCTCAACTCTCTGGCAGGCCAATTAAGCAGAAATCTTCTGGACCCACATGAGTGGCAGCTCAACAGAAAATCCTTCACCCTGATAACTCAGAAATGAGGCACCCCGAAGGTTGATCTCTTTGCTTCCCACACCAACCATCAGCTCAGCAAATTCTGCACCAGGGAGCATCACTGCATGGCTTGGAAAGTGGGATGGCCCTGTCCTTCCCCTGGGACAATCTGTCAATCAGTCTATGCCTTTCCTCCACTACCTCACATGCCCATGGTACTGCTCAAAATAAAGGAGGAAAAACCAAGGACCATTCTTATAGCTCCAGACTGGCCCCAGCAGCACTGGTACCCCTTGCTGCGCAGCCTGTCCCCATTGCCCCCGTGGCATCTTCCTCAGATTCCAAGCCTTCTGACCTAGAGGGAAGGGGAATTCATGCATCTCCAATTGCAGACACTCAGTTTGGCAGCTTGGCTTATTCCCTAACCCTGAACCAATCTGCCAACCTCAGTAAACAGGTTCTAGATGTTATCCATGAGGCCAAATGCCCTAGCAGCAGAAAGTCTTATGCTGACAAATGGAAAAGGTTCTGCACCTGGATCCTGGCTAAGGGAGCCAATATGGCACAGCCCTCCCTCCCTCTCATCCTGGATTAATTAGCTAACCTACTACACAGTGGCCTCTCTTTCTCCTCTATAAAAATTCATGCCTCTGCTATTTCTGCTCATTCTCCCACTGAGCAGCCCCTTTTTTCTCACACCCTTTGATCAAACTGTTCCTAAGAGGGGGCTAGCAACTTGAGGCCACCCAGAAGGGCGCCAACACTAGCTTGGGATCTTAACTTTGTATTGGAAAAGCTTACCCTGCCCCCTTTCAAACCAGCTTCTTCTGCAGAGCTAAAATTTCTCTCCTGGAAGACAGCATTCCTTCTGGCCATCACTTCAGCCAAAAGAGTCTTTGAGTTGCAAGCGCTCATGGCTGTGGAACCCTTCATCATCTTCTATGCTGACAGGGTATTCCTCAGAACTAACCCATCCTTCAAGCTCAAGGTGGTGTCTAGTGTGGCTCTCAACCAATCCATTCATTTGCCCACCTTTTTTCCTAATCCCCAGAACAAGGGGGAAGGCTTCTGCACTCTTTAGATGTGCACATACAGCTCAGATTCTATCTAGACAGGACTAAATCCTTCAGAAAATCTGATCAATTGCTGGTTAGCTTTGCTAAAGGGGCAGAAGACAAAGACACCTGCAAGCAAACCATCTCCAAATGGATAGCACACTGCATCCATTTCTTCTACAAACAACATGGAAAGCGGGTTTCCAGAACTTCCTCCAAACCAGTGGGCAGAGGCTCAAAAGCAAGTACTTTCCCTGCTCAATATCCGAGCTATTCAACCTGTTCCAGTAGAACAAAGGGGTCAGGGTTTCTACTCCAGACTTTTCCTGGTGCCCAGAAAAGAGGGCTCTTGGTGTCCAGTCCTGGATCTTTCAATTCTCAACACCTTTCTGGTGGTCCCAAAATTCAAGATGCTTACCCTGCTTCTCCCTATGCTAGCCAAGGATGCCTGGTTAGTCACTCTAGACTTAAAAGAAGCTTATCTGCACATCCCCATAAGGGAGGCATGCAGGAAATATCTACGTTTCAGGGCAGGCTCTATGCACTATCCATTCTCTACACTTCCCTTTGGCTTATCTACTGTGCCCAGAGTATTCACAAAGTGCCTGGCTCCAGCCATTGCATACTGCAGGCAGAGAAATATCCAAATTTTCCAATACTTGGATGACTGCCTGATTCAGGCGGACAGTCAGTAATTGCTACTTCAGTACCTGGCATTTATAAAAAGCCTTCTCACTTCTTTGAGGTACACCATCAACGAAAAGAAATCACAACTGGTACCCAGTCAAAAGATTGTATTCCTGGGAGCAAGCTTTGAGGCAACTCCCCAAATGGCATTTCTCACTTCAGAAAAACAGGTGTGTCTGACAAACTATTTCAAACAGATGGCCACCAGAACCCAGCTATCTGCAAGAAAAATACTGCAAGCCCTAGGGTTCATGGCATCATGTATTCTGCTAATTCCGTATGCAAGACTGCATATGAGGAAACTTCAGTGGTACAAAAAGTCTTTGGTGCCAACATTCTCAGGACCTGGAAATAGTCATTCCTATCATACCTTGTCTAAGGGCAGAGTTCCTTTGGTGGGCAGAAGCATGCAACTACAACAAGGGACTGCATTTCACTCAACCCCTTGCTGCCCAAACCCTGACAATAGACGCATCAGACTATGCATGCGGGGCTCACATTACAGGCAAATGCATTCAGGGCCACTGGAGACCAGGGTAGATTCTCCTACACATCAATCAAAAAGAGATGCTAGCTGTAATGAATGCTCTGACAGCTTTCAAATACCTAATCCTTCCAGGACAACTGCTGATAAAAACAGACAACACCACAGTTATGTGTACATAAAACAAGCAGGGGGAACCCATTCTTACCTACTCTGCACGTTAGCCATGACCATGTGGAGCACAGCCTTGAGCAACCAAGTGCATCTACAAGCTCAGTTCCTGCCAGGCAAACAAAATCTACTGGCAGACGACTTAAGCAGAAATCTCCTAGACCCACACGAGTGGAAATCCTTCAACCTTCTGATCCAGAAGTGGGGGGGCACCGGAGGTGGACCTCTTTGCCTCCCCCCAGAACCACCAGTTAAGCAAATACTGCACCAGGAACCATCACAGCAGGGCCTGGAAGGTGAATGCCGTATCCTTTCAATGGGAAAACTTCTCAATCTATGCCTCTCCCCCTCTGCCCCTTCTCTCAAGAGTACTACTCAAGATAAAACAGGACAGGCCAAGGGCAATTCGTATTGCCCCAGACTGGCCATGCCAGAACTGGTACCCACTCCTACACAGCCTGACAACGGTGCTACCCTGGCACCTACACCAGACTCCTACCCTGCTGTCTCAGCAGGAGGGGCAGATTTTGCATCCACAATTGCAAACCCTAAACCTTGCAGCCTGGCTTATCCCTTGAACACCCCACCAGCAACCCTCAGCAAACCAGTGCTGGACGTCATTCTTGAAGCCAGAAGGCGTAATACCAGGAAATCCTATGCTAAAAAGTGGAAAAGATATTGTTCTTAGAATCAATGTCAAGGAAAGGACACAGCAGTGCCCTCCTTACCTCTAATCCTGGATTACCTAGCAGAGCTACTCCACAGAGGCCTATCCTTCTCCACCATTAAGATTCATGCTCTGCCATCTCAGCTCATTATAATACTGAACCACCTCTATTTTCTCACCCTCGTATCAAACAGTTTCTGAGAGGAGCTAACAACTTAAGGCCCCCTAGGAGAGCACCCACCCCTGACTGGGACCTTAACTTTGTACTGGAAAAGCTCACGCTTCCCCCTTTTGAACCTGCTGCCTCAACAGAGTTAAACTTCCTCTCTTGGAAAACAGCCTTGCTTTTAGCCATAACTTCAACTAGAAGAGTGTCTGAGTTACAGACATTAATGGCTGTGGAACCCTTCATTATTTTCCATGCTGACAGGGTTTCCCTCAGGACTAACCCGTCTTTTATGCCTAAGGTGGTGTCCAATGTGGCTCTAAACCATTCCATCTGTTTACCAACCTTCTTCCCTAACCCTCAGAATAAAGGGGAAAGGATCCTGCACTCCTTGAACATGCACAGACAGCTCAGGTTCTACCTTGACAGGACTAAGCCTTTCAGAAAAAACTGATCAGCTGCTAGTCAGCTTTGCTACAGGAGCAGAGAGGGTAAAGCCATTTTAAAACAAACCATTTCCAAATGGATAGCACACTGCATCCATTTCTGCTACAAGCACCATGGAAAACCTACCCCACAGGGGGTCAGAACACATTCCACTAGGGATAGCTCTACCTCTACAGCATTTCTCAGGGCAGTCCTTACCAGGGACATTCTGGAAGCTGCAACCTGGATTTCTGTACACACCTTCACCAAGCATTACCACTTACCTATCTTTTCAAATCCAGGGCTGGATTTGCTACAGCAGTCTTGCAAGGCCTACTAGCCAGCCCTAACACTTCTTGACTGCCTCCACCCATACTCAGCTTTGGGAATCAACCCAAGTGTGATGACTGCAACAGTGAAACACGAAGAACATAGTACAGTTGTGTACACTTACCATAAATGTAGATGTTTGAGTGTATTCACTATTGCAGTCCTGGTTTCCCTCCCTCCAACCCCCTGGGTTTCTCTATCTTTCTACCTCTCCTCTCTATGGCCATTCCTAATGGCATTGGTATTTACTTTTTACTGGTGGTGTTCCCCACCATATACTAGCTCCCTATTTGGGGGCTCCTGACATTTAGGGCAAGAAAAACTGATGTAATGGCGTCAGCTGCCTGTTTTATACCCCTGACGACCTGACATGGAAGAAGCGTTGGCATCCGAAACAGAAATATTAAGACTTTGGTATTTGAGCTGACTGAGGGCTACCTGCAGCCAGATAACCCAAGTGTGATGACTGCAACAAGTGAATACACTTGAACATCTACATTTATGGTAAGTGTACACAACTGTACTTTCTGTCAGCTTTGTAGGTTGGTTGCATCACTGCCTGCAATTTTCCTGATAGACAGCTGACCCTAAACGTCAGATAGACTATATATAACTTACCACAGTCTTAAGTTTTTGAACACTCCTCCCAAACCTGGCCCAGCAGCTATAGGTTTAGTTATTTAATCCTACTCTTTCTGATAAGAATGGGGAGATTTAATATGGGAAAAGGGTATATGCTTCTGCAAATTTGATTTTCAGAATGTTAAATTGTCGGGCTCATATGTTAAAGTTTTTTTCTATCTAGTTGTGATAGTATAAGGAAAGTTTTAGTAGGTTTGCCTAACTATGTTCTCAGAACCTCCAAGATTATGTTAAAATTTAGATTTTAAATTCTCCTTTGGATAGAGATTTAGTTTTTGTTTCCTCTGCTGCAGAGGTGACCAAAATGTGTGATGGAAGAGGTAAGCTGATAGAGGGAATCTCTAAGATTTTTCAGCCCTCTTTTTCCAGATTTTCTGAAGATTTCTCTAACCTCATCCAGTTTTGGCAAAAAAAAGTACAGCCTCAACAAAATGCAGTTAAACAAACATTGAAGAAGAAATTGCAAGTGGGTGCCAAAAAGGAATTTGTGACCCCCCCAAACCAAGGCTATTTCACCAAATCAGAATGACTCTTAAGGGGACCTTTTCTCCCACCCCACCCTCACCCTTGGATCCCCTTTCCTTTCCTTTTCTTTCCAGAAAGTCTGAATCTCCACTTTTTTCTTTTGCTACAGATTGTTTCAGAAAAATGGATTTTGAAGGTTATCGATCAAGGTTAAAGATGGCGAGGGGGCATGGCCAAGATGCCAGTCTGATAGTAACAGAAATCCAGAGCTCTGCTTAGATTTTAATATCCTGACAGGAAATATACTTTTAATTTTTAGAAAAATCTAACTAAAAGTATACTAAAAGATAGATGAACATAGACTCGCTATTATTTTCTAAACATTAATACATAGTCAATTTTTTTTTTAATTATTCCTGTTGAGAAGTTATCCACTGGAGATCTCAACATGAGCATTTCAAAGAACCCACTCCAGGAGAGTGCAGTGAAGAAAAGAACTACATCTTATAATAACAGACACCCAAGAACTGTCACTAAAAATGGACAAATTTGAAAACAAAATGGATATTATCAAACACGAATGCAGCAAACAACTGGAACTTCTAAATGGAGTAGTAAAAAAACAGTCTGAACAGATTTTTGCCTTGGAGGAAACAGTAACTGACCTGGATACTAGTGACAGAAAATGAATATCACAATGAATTTCTTCTGAAACGAAACACCAGGCTGAGTGAGAAACTGGAAGACCTTGAAAGTAGATCAAGGAGGAATAACATAAGAATATATGGAATTCCTGAGAAAGAACAGGGTGCTAACATGATTCAATTCCTTACCAAGTCGTTTTCATCAGCACTAAACATGCCTGAATCCCTGTTTTGGAATTGAGAGGGCTTATGTTTCCCTGGCAAATCCAGATTCATCTCTTGTTCATTTAACCCCAGGTCTATAATAGTAAGATTTCTTTCCTCACAAGACAAGGACTTAGCGCTGAAATCAGCTTGGACTAATTCCCCTATCAAGATGGGTGAAAAAGTTATTAATTTTGACAATGACTACACCTCTATTGTCATATCCAGACAAAAGGAGTGTGTTCCTCTAATTAAGTCCTTGAAAAAATCCAATATTAAAGCTGAAATTCTTTTTCCTGCAAGAATAGAAAAAATCACCTTTCCAGAAAAAGTGAAGATCTTTGATTCCTTACAAGAAGCAATAGAATTTATCCAAAAGAAGAAAATACTGTCGGATATAACAGAAATGGAATGGTTATCCCAGAGTCTGAAGACCGACAACAAAAACGGATGGTCTGTGAAGGAAGGAGTAAACAAAACTAAGAAAGTAAAGGACAAATGAATAAATTCCTTTTAATTTTAAATGCTTTGTTTTATGAATCATAATGTATTTGATTATGGAAAATCTCTATACTGTAAGGTAATGTGAATCATTTTTATTGTTAACTTTCTCTTTTCCTTTCTATATCTACTTCTTCTAATTACATATAGTACTAAGTATTTAAATAACGTTCTCTCTTTCTTTCTCTCTCTTTTTTTTCTTCCTATTCCTTTTTGTTACTAATGTTCCTTTTCTCTCTTTTCCCCACTGTAAGTACTTTACATACTTTTCCCTTTTAAATAACTACAAATGATATATGCCTTCTAATTCTTCAGTACTAGTATAATTTGACTTAATACCAAAGTGCATTTTTTCTAGTGGGTCAGTGGTAGGGTAACAATATGATGTTCATCGTGTAACCCTACTGCAGTCATCACACTTGGGTTATCCTGTCGTCAGGCGGTCCCGCAGTTGGTCGGATTTCCAAAGTCTTGGTCCGACGTCGGTTGCTCATCCCTGACGTCAGTGCGCCAGGGGTACATATATAGCAACCGATGCCATTTTCTCCAGTCTTTCTTGCTGCTCGGTGCCCGAAGCAGAAGCAGTTCGCAAATGCCGGTCGGCCAACTCCTGAGATTTTCGAATTCGAGTTTCAGACCGAAGTCTTCTATAAAGCTAAGTACCCCGTTGGGGAAACTTTTCTTGCCTCAGACCGATGTCAGAAAAAGTTAATTGTATTTCTTGTGGGAAGCAAATACCTCATAAGGATTTTCATTCTTATTGTATACCCTGCCTAGGCCCTGATCACGACATCACTTCTTGTCATTTTTGTGCTAGATTTAATAAACGTACTATTAAAAGACGATTTGATTTCGCACGACACTTTTTTGGCAGAAAATTTAATTATAACATGCCGTCGGAGCTACCGACTACCGGCGTGCACAAAAAGCGCAGGGAAAAGGATCGACAGCCCAGGCCTAAGCCCAATGCCGAGGCCTCGGTTGATCCGGTCTCCAGTTCTCCGGTTATCAGTGAGGCTCCGACGCAGCCTCTGACTACCGCAGTTGAGGAACCCGAGACCGCTACGGATATTTTGACGGAATGTACTAGGCCGACGCAGCCTTTTACTTCAGGCCCTACCGACGACTTGCCTCCCAAGGACGCCGGTTCTTCTGAAACACCTTCGCCTTCTGAAGGCGTTTTCAGACCGACGACTCTTACAGTCAAAACGTTTTCAAAATCGAAGACTCCTTCCAAATCGAAAAAGGCTTCACTTCAGTCTACTGTTCAAGGCCCTATGCCTAAGAAACAGATGCTCAAGATGGCTGAAGATCTGATTTCTCTTATCAGGGGTTCCCAGCCTCCTCCTGACAAAAGGCCCAGACAAGGGGAAGAATCTGCTTCCTCTGAACAACTGTCCATTTCTTCGGATTCCTCTGAAGACCAAGACTATTCCTTCTCTCCATATGAAGATTCTGATGCTGAGGACTCTATTCCCTCAGCTTCCCTTCCAGAAGATTACTCTTTTGGGGAAAATTTACACACTATGAGGGAACATTTCCACTGGGAAGGTCAGGATTACTCTGATTCCAAGAAAAGGCTCAGAGAGTTTCTTTTACTCCCCCAACACAGACCTCTAGCCATCCCTCCTGTTTTGGACATTGTGGATGATGTTTATTTAGAATCCAGTTTCAACCCTGACTCTCTGCCTCCTGCCCCGGCCAAGCCTGACAGATACTACAGAGTACCTGATTCCCATAAATTCCTTTACAAAAGCCCAGTAGCTGACCCAAAGACCATCTCCCAGGGTCCCAAGGGGGCTAAGGCTTCCATGGCTAAAAATCCAGTACCTTCTGAAAGGGATTCAAGAGCACTAGACAGATGGGGGAAAAGGTTTACACCTCAGCCACTTTAGCTATGAGAGCTCTAAACTGTCAATTTCATATGCTTAAGTATCAGCAATTTCTGATCTCTCAGTTAAAACAAAAGATAACAACCCTTCCTCAACAATCTGAATTGAAAGAAGTACAGGATTTGTTGCATGGCACCGAGCAGGTGGGCAAACATACCTTACAATGTGGGTTTGAGTCTTTGGAGGCCTCCTGCAGAGCAGCTGTCACTGGATCAGTTATACGTAGGCATGCTTGGTTAAAGGAACAAAGTCTGCCTGAACATGTTAAAGTGAAACTACTAGATGCTCCCTTGCAGCAGGATGTTCTTTTTGGTGTTAAAGCAGAAGAAGTTTTAAAGAAAATGGAAGATAAGGCAAAATCAATGCAGACAATCAAAGATTCCCTACAGGTACAACCCCCTCGCTTCAGCCGAAACTGGCCAACCAAACATTGGTCCTTTCCAGCCACTGACAGGCCTCAGAGGGGTAAATACAGGCACCCAAGGGGCAGAGGACAACCACAAGCTCAGTATAAACCTCACCAATGGACCACTCCAACCGAGAAGGGAGGAGAAGACAGGTCTCAAGCCACCAGAAGGCAAAAACTCAATGACTTGCACCTCAGCTGGCCAAACAAAGCTCTTTTGTCAGCCCCCCTGGGGGGAAAACTAGCATTATTTGTAGACAACTGGCACATGGTCACAAAGGACAAATGGGTCCTAGACATAATTTTACGAGGATACAGATTCCACTTTCACACCTTACCAATAAAAAGAGGAATGCCAAACCTGCCACAAAATCAAAGGGCAGAGGCTCAAAAACAAATTTCAGCTCTCATGGCCATGAGAGCCATTCAAAGGGTACCAACTCAAGAGCAAGGCCAAGGATTTTACTCAAGACTTCCTAGTACCCAGGAAAGAAAATGCTTGGAGACCAATTCTGGACCTTTCAATTCTAAACACTTACTTACAAGTTCCCAAATTCAAGATGCTAACACTACAGCAGCTACTTCCCATGTTGGGCAAGGAAGCATGGCTGGTAACATTGGACCTCAAGGAGGCATACCTGCATGTCCCTATCAGACAAAGTTGCAGAAGATACCTCCGTTTCATTGCAGGTTCAACCCATTATCAATTCATTGCACTGCCCTTTGGCTTATCTACTGTGCCCAGAGTATTCACAAAATGCCTGGCACCAGTGAATGCATACTGCAGACAAAGAGGAATACAACTATATCCATACCTGGACGACTGCCTCATCCAAGCAGAAAGAAAAGACATTCTCATACAACATCTGGCTTTTGTGAAGCATCTACTAAATTGTCTGGGGTACACAGTAAACGAAAAGAAGTCAAAACTAGTACCCTCACAAAAAATGACATTCCTGTGTGCCAGCTTGGACACAACAGCCCAGAAGGCTTATCTTACACTAGACAAGCAATTACAACTGACTCAATATTTCAAGACAATGGCAACAAAGACCCAATTAACTGCAAGAAAAATTCTGCAGGCTTTGGGCTTCATGGCATCTTGCATTCTGATAATACCATTTGCAAAACTGCATATGAGGAAATTACAATGTTACCTAAAAAGTGTATGGTCTCAACACAGCCACAGCTTGGACACAGTGATATCTCTCCTGCCCTGCCTTCAACAGGAATTTCTATGGTGGGCACAGGCATGTCACCTCAACAAGGGTCAGCCTTTCACCTTGCCCCCACCCAGGCAAACTATCACATCAGATGCTTCAGACTATGCCTGGGGGGCTCACATGGCAGGGCAATGCATTCAAGGCCTATGGACTGCAGAACAAAGAAAACTGCACATAAACCAAAAAGAGATGCTAGCTGTACAGAAAGCTCTGACAGCCTTCAAGGATCTACTACAGCCTGGACAACTAGCAATAAAGACGGACAACACCACAGTAATGTGGTACATAAACAAACAAGGGGGCACACATTCATATCCTCTTTGCAGGCAAGTGATAATCTTATGGAACACAGCTCTGACCTTCCAAGTCCAGTTACAAGCTCACTTCCTGCCAGGACAGAAAAACACATTGGCAGACGACCTAAGCAGAAACATCAAAGATCCCCACGAGAGGAAACTAGACCCTCAAATATTTGCAATGATAACTCAAAGATGGGGCCTACCAAATATAGACCTGTTTGCCAGTCCTCAAAACTACCAGCTGACAAAATTTTGTACAAGGACATTCCACCAACAAGCTTGGAAAGTGGATGCTCTCTCCTTCAGTTGGAAAAACCTGACAGCATATGCCTTTCCTCCATTACCTCTTCTCACAAAGGTTCTTTTGATGGTCAAAAAGGAGAAACCTCGAATGATTCTCATAGCCCCAGACTGGACACGCCAGCACTGGTACCCACTGTTGAAGAATATGGCTCGCAGTCCACCATGGATATTGCCTCAAATACCTCATTTGCTCACTCAGCAAGACAAGCAGATTCTGCACGGCCAGATTACAACCTTAACCCTGTCTGCATGGCAAATCAATTAAGCAGCCAAACCAGCCCCTCTTTCACAAGCAGTACTGGATGTTATTCTAGATGCCAGGAGGCCAAGCACCAGGAAGGCTTACTCAGACAAATGGAAAAGGTTTTCTGCTTGGAACCAAGCTAAAGGCCAAGACACAACTCAGCCTCATATGCCTCACATTTTCCAGTATTTAGCTGAGATGCTGCATAAAGGACTCTCCTTCTCCTCAATTAAAATCCATGCTTCAGCTATTTCAACTCACTACAACACAAATCCACCTTTATTTTCAAATCCACTCCTAAGGCAGTTCCTCAGAGGGGCAAAAAACATTAGACCACCTGGAAGAGCTCCTACACCAACATGGGACCTCAACTTTGTGCTGGAAAAACTAACATTGCCTCCTTTTGAACCAGCTTTTTCTGCAGACCTTCAGTTCCTATCTTGGAAGACTGCCCTGCTCCTGGCAATAACTTCTGCTAGGAGAGTTTCAGAATTACAGGCACTTATGGCAGTGGAACCTTTCCTCATTTTTCATCAAGACAGAGTTTCTCTATGAACTAATAATTCCTTCATGCCTAAGGTGGTTTCCAGCGTAGCTTTAAATCAATCCATCCATCTACCCACTTTCTTCCCCAATCCACAGAACAAAGGTGAGAGACTCCTACATTCCTTGGACATTCACAGGCAGCTTCGATATTACTTGGATAAAACTAAGGCTTTCAGACAACCTGACCAGCTCTTTGTTTCCTATGCTACAGCTTCTCAAGGGAGGGCCATTTCCAAGCAAACCATTTCTAAATGGATAGGCCATTGCATATGTTTCTGCTATACCCATCATGGGAAACCAGTTCCTCCTACCATTAGATCCCACTCTACCAGGGCAACAGCTACCTCTACGGCCTTTCTCAGAGGGGTTCCTACCAAGGAAATTTTAGAAGCTGCAACTTGGAGTTCTGTACACACCTTCACCAAACACTACCACTTACCTCTTTATTCTAAGACCAGGGCAGGCTTCACCACTGCAGTTCTGCAGGGACTCATTGCCTCCTCTAACCCTCTATAATGCCTCCACCCTACCTTAGCTTTGGGACTCAACCCAAGTGTGATGACTGCAGCAGGGTAACACGATGAACATAGTACAGTTTTGTACCTACTATAAATGTAGATGTTCGAGTGTTCACCCTGCTGCAGTCCAGGTTACCCTCCCTCCAACCCCTCTGATCTATTGGCTAAATCTCTGCTATGCCTTACTGATGTATTTGCTTATAGCTTAAGGGTTTTTGTGTCTGTACAGTGTTCTCACTTTTTGGTACTGATTTGGATCACCTTTTTGGGGGCACCTGACATCTGGGGCAAGAAAAACTGAAGAAAATGGCGTTGGTTGCTATATATGTACCCGTGGCGCACTGACGTCTGGGATGAGGTGACAGCAACGACGTCGGACCAAGACTTTGGAAATCCGGCCGACTGCGGGACCGCCTGACGACAGGATAACCCAAGTGAGATGACTGCAGCAGGGTGAACACTCGAACATCTACATTTATGGTAGGTACAAAACTGTACTTTTCTGATTAGTGTTTCTAACTAGATGTTTTAGACTCTTTGTTTAGACACATATAAACATTAATACAGTACATTAATGGTGTTTTATAGATGGCTAAATATAAGTTATATATAATGAAAAGCAAACGAGTAAAAATAAACCCCAGCAGGACAGAAAATCCACAAAAGATGTTTATTGAGCGCTTTTGTTTAGTATATTACAAAACTTCATCAGAATATCTAATAGAAAAACAGACAACTGACTCAACAAAATTTATGTATATATATATATATATATATATATATATATATATATATATATATATATATATATATATCCCATCATGCACTAGTCAAAGAACAATTATGCCTATCCTTCCTACTTAAAGGAATATTATCAAAATTAGTAAATAAATACCTATAAATATAGATAATACATTTGATAAAACATAGAAAGGCTTAAAACTTCATAATATCCTATCTAAACTAAAACATATATATATATATATATATATATATATATATATATATATATATATATACATACACATTTCTAACATACATTTAAATAAAAAACAAACAATTAACTACATGAAGCCATCAGCTTTTAACCTAAGAATAGAACTAATTGATACATTTAATATTTGTGAAATCTTGCAACAAAATTGGAATATACTTAATATTGATTCTGAATTTAATGAGCTGATGGGTTTTAATCCTAAGATAGTTTATAAAAAGGATTTGTGTTTCAAAAACATGTTGGAGAAGAATACTAGAGGGTGTTTGGAGATAGGAAAAATGTCAAAATGTGTTTTGTGTTTGCAATGTAAATACATTTTAGAAGGGACTAGTGTTTTAATACCTAATTATGGAAAATGTTTCTATAAACAAGAAGTTTTCCTGTAGTACAAAAAGTGTGGTGAGTTGAGGTGAGTAAACAGGTGATCAAAGGAAATTACAACCCTAGCATCCAAAGACTTATTTGAAGTTAGTTGTGATAGGGTGTATCAAACACCCTTGTTATTGTGTGATTAGATCCAGTCTGTGAGGAACCCTGTGGTAATTGCCCCTGCCCATTTCTGAAAGAAGGGAGAACCATTTAGCCTGGACCAGAAGGGAATTACCACTACAATCTTGTGAGATTGGAGTCCTGGAGAGGAATCTTGCCAGCTGACTGTTCTGATATGAGGCAAACAGGTGTACTTCTGGAAGGCCCCACATCTAGATCAAATCTTAGAAGACTCTCATCTAGATTCCATCTGTAAAGGTCTACCTTGGTCCTGATCATCTTGTCTACAATACAGTTTTGCTCTGACAGAATGTAGGATGCCTGTAGAGTGAAATTGTGCTGTGAAGCTATATCCGAAGATAACATATCTAGTCTGCAAAGGGGATATGACCTGGTTCCTCCTTGCTTATTGCCAGTTTCAGCACATCTGCCCATAGATCCTCTTCTTTCAATGCATTCTCATGTCAAAATGTTTTTGAAAGGAGTTTTGCATACCAGGCCTCCAGGAAAAATGGTGGCACCTCCTTTGCATCTTAATTTTGTGTCAGAGAAACTACTAAGGCTAACCTGGCTCACTTGAGGTTTTTAACATGGAAAGTGGTTTTACTGATTGTTTAGACCTCTGCAAATAGGATATCTGAGTTGAAACTTCTAAGGGTGAGCCAAACCTATCTTATTTTCCGCAGAGACAGGGTTTCTATAAGAACTAATCCTTCTTTTATGCCTAAAGTGGTATCTGAGTTTACTTTAAAACAAACTACCATCTCCCCATTTTTATTCCTGAATCTAAAAATGAGGGAGAAAGGATACTCCATACCTTGGATTTCCACAAGACAATTCAAGTACTATCTTGACAGAACTATATCTTTCAAATCAGTTCATTTCTTGTAAAGGTAAGAAGAAGGAACAATCTGTGTCAAAACAGACCTTTTCCAAATGGTTGTCTCAAGCTATGTTACATTCACCACAACAAAGCTATTCCAGGCAGGATCAAGTCCCAGTCTTCCAGAGATTCGGCTTAATCTGTGGCTTTCAGAATAGGTTTGGATTCTAGATGTATTCTAGAAGAGGCAACTTGGTCCTCTTTACATACTTTTACAAAGCATTATAAGCCTGATTCCTCCTCTAGGTCTAGCTGAGGCTTTGCTGTGACCATTATCCAGGGGTCTTGGACTGTTCTCCTTCCACCTCCTAAATGTAGTTAGCTTTGGTAATCTACCCATGTAGCTTAGGCTACTGCAGCAGTGATAAATTTGATGAACACAGCACAGTTCTCTAAGTAAAATTACCATAACAGTAGATGTTCGAATGATCACTGCTGCAGTAGCTGCTCCCTCCCTCCATTCCCCTTGTGTTTTGCTGTGTTTATGTTAGGGTGTGAGTTCATATTTTTTGTTCCTAGTTTTGTCCTTTCTGTGCCTAGCATCCATCTCTCTGTTGGCATGGAGGCTCTGAAAGACCTGGTAACAAAACCTACCTTTTTTAGTCAGATTTTTAGATATGTAACCAATCAGCCATAGACTCTTGATGACATCTCCAACATAATCCATTTTTTGAGGAACTAATTTTAGCAATGTTATCAGGTGTTTAAAATGTTCTATGTAAAATTTCCAGTTGAAAATTCTCCAATACTGTGAATTAGATGTGAGCTTAACAAAGTAAAATGTTTCATTTGTTTTCTGATGAGAAATATATTGAATAACCTTTAGTGATATATTGCCAGTAAGATGATGTGGTATCATTTTATAAGTTACTAACTCTATATAAATTTGAAATGACATGTTTCATATTATGATTGTTATAAATAATTCCAAACAACCAGTTTATGGATTTTGGAATATTCTTAAAAGAATTATTAGTTATTCTACATAGATCCTGAGCATATGTTAAAATACTCTGAAGTATTAGCCAATCTTGAGATGTTGTTTTATAAAATGTCTTTGTATATTTGATATCTAAGACCTTTTGATCTCTGATGCATTGTTGCCAACAGATAAAATGTTTATGTTCCCAATAAATAAAGACTTCTCTATGTACCCTATCAGAAAGGTTCTTTGTAATGATGAATGGAAGTAAAATATCAAACCAGAGTTTTATATCCATATTTACATTAACAAATTTTAATTTGTTAACATTATGCAAGGATTTCCAATTTGAGGAGTAGTATCCATTCTATAATAGCTTTAAATGTGGAGGCCATTATGTAGGACTCAATATCAGGAAAGTTTAGTCCTCCTTGTTCCCACGGCCTAATGTGATGTGCAAAAGCCACTCTATTTCTTTTAGGGAACCATAGAAACTTTAATGAGTGCGTTTATTTCCTTAAGAAGATGTCTCAGGAAACATCAGAATAGCTTGAGCTATATACAGGATCTTAGAAAGTAGAACCATTTTTATCAACTGTAATCTATCCTCAAAAGTCAAAAATATTTTATTCCACTTGTCCACAGAAGTTTTTATTATATTAATATTATTATAGTTAACAGATATTATCTCTTTCATGCCTTTGCATAGAACATTTCCTAAGTAGCGTAAAGTAGAAACTTGTCTGCCTGTAATATGGTTCTTGTTTACTTGTATTTCTTTTTGTTCAATAACAAGAATTTTGATTTTGACTTATTAAAGTGAAGACCCAAAATCATATAATATTTTTCAATTGACAAATCTAATTCTTCTAATGCTTTTTTGGAGTTAGGTAATGTGAGAAGAACATCATCAGCAAACAAATTATTTTAGAATTATATTGATCGTATATATTTACACCTTTTATCTTTGGATTTATGTGTATTAAAACAGCAAGAATTTCTGTAGCCAATGCAGACAAAATAGGAGACATGGGACAACCTTGTTTATTGCCTTTAGTAAGACGAATAGATTCTGAAGTAAAAGGTCGTAACTTAACATAGACAAAATTATTTTTATAAACATTCTTTATGAGAAAAGCAAAAGAAGGAGGGAAGTCAAATAAAACTAGAATTTTAGATAAATGATCCCAATTTCTCTGTCTAATCCAACTATCAATGCTTCTTGATTTTCTCTGTTTAAGAACGCTAAGAGTTAGTAACCTCTTAATATTGTCTTGTGTATGTCTATTGTGTATAAATCCAATTTGATCATTGTTAATTATTTTGGATAAAGGGATTTTCATTCTATTAACTAAGATTGACATAAATATCCTATAAGCATTGTTTAATAAAGGTATTGTTCTATATGAATTACAGCAATCAGGATCTGTATTTTCTTTTAGAATTTGGGTAGTTAAAGAATATCTCCAAGAAGGAAGAATTATTCCTTGTTATTGAACTTCAAGTAGTGTTTTGTGGGAAAAAGACATTATGGATGTGGGGAAAAGTTTGTATAATTCTGTTATTATGCCATCTATTCCTGGGTCTTTATTAGATTTGCTGTCTTTGATCTTGTCCTTTACTTCCTTATATGAAATAGGTCTTTGTAGTTCTAGCTTTAACTCTTCAGGAATTTTTTTTATTTTAGTAGATATTGCTTCCTGGGCGGCCGCGGTGGTGCATCGGTTAGTGTTGCCACCTCACAGCAAGAGGTTCTCTGGTTTGATCCTCGGCTGGGGTGCCTTCTGTGCGGAGTCAGCATGTCCTCCCTGTGGTCACGTGGGTTTCCTCCAGGTGCTCCGGTTTCCTCCCACATCTCAAAGACATGCTGTAGGTGGATTGGACACACTAAATTGGCCCTAAGCATGAGTGCATATGTGTGCCTTCTGTGGAAGGTTGGGCGCCGAGCTGGCAACTCGACACCATAAAACTCCACTGCCTGTCATGAGTGGACGGTGATCTGCTGTGGTTACCCCTAACCAGGAAAAGCCAAAAGAAGAAGAAGTTTAAACTTCAAGTAGTGTTTTTGTGGGAAAAAGTCATTATGGATGTGGGGAAAAGTTTATATAATTCTGTTATTATTCCATCTGTTCCTGGGTCTTTATTAGATTTGCTTTCTTTGATTTTTGTCCTTTACTTCCTTATATGAAATATGTCTTTGTAGTTCTAGCTTTAACTCTTCAGGAATTTTTTTATTTTAGTAGATATTGCTTCCCTGGCAGCCACGGTGGTGCAACGGTTAGTGTTGCCGCCTCACAGCAAGGGGTTCTCCGGTTCGATCCTCAGCTGCAGTGCCTTCTGTGGGGAGTCTGCATGTCCTCTCTGTGGTCACGTGGGTTTCCTCCGGGTTTCATCTCACATCCCAAAGACATGCTGTAGGTGGATTGGACACTCTAAATTGGCCCTAGGCGTGAGTGTGTGCATGTGTGTGCCTTCTGTGGAAGATATGCGCCAGCCTGGCAACTCGACACTGTAAAACTCCACTGCCAGTAATGGATGGACAGGTGATCCGCTGTAGCAACCCTTAACCGGGAAAAGCCGGAAGAAGTAGTAGTAGATATTGCTTCCCAATTAAATTGATCAACTGAGAAACTTTCATTTTTATAGTGTACTGCATAATGATGTTTAAAAGCTTAAAGAATATCTTCTATATCTGAAACCCTCTTTCCCATCCCTTCATGTAGAATGTTACCAATATTGGTAGTTTTGGATTGTATTTTAATCCTCATAGATAAATTATGTAAGTGCCTAGAAGTAGCATAAGATTTTAGTTTTAATCTTTCTAATGCTAGATTGGTTTTGTGGGTTAAAATTTCATTATACTTTTTATTTAAAACTTCTGTATGTGAAGTTATTCAATCTGGCCTTCATTCTTACTGATGGATTCGGAGCCGATCCTCGACTCCGAGTCGGCCAATTTGCAAAGCTCGAGGTCTCTAACAGCTTGAGGCTGAAGTCCTATCCCACAGTGCACCTCTCCTTTCCCAGATCTAGTTTGCCGCTGCAACTGATGGTGCGTTTCTCTACAGCTCAGGCCGTTGGAGAGATAAGTTCACTCTTTTGTGCAAAATTTTCAAAATAATCCTATATTTAATTGTTATTTAGACTTTACATAAGCTTGTGGTTAGGACAGTTTATCCATTTTTACAGATTCTCTCTCTTTTTTTGGTCATAAAACCATCTCTTCTTGTTTGTTGGGCATTGGCCCCTTTTTTCTGTCTGTTTTCTGTCTGTGTGTAGCCGTTAGGCTTATTTGCTCTATCCTTTAGCCAAGTTAGGCTTTTGCAGTTTTCTGCAATTTTTTGTTAGCCGGTTAGGCTCTTAGCCATTTTTAAGCTGTTTTCTATTATTTACCTTAGCCTGTTTGGCTTATTCTATGTTTGCTAGAGACTTTTAGAAATCCACTACAGTAAGCTGCCTTTTTTTGCTTTTGTAGCCAGTTAGACTTAGTTTAATTTGTTAACAGTATATTGTTGTTTTTCTTTACTGATGTACTGTATCATTGTTATTATGTCTGAGAAGGCAAAATCAGGGTTCAAAAGATGGCCTAAATGCAATCAGACGATGTCTGTAACTGATGGCCACTCCACCCGTGTATATTGCTTGGGAGAGGTCCATATCCAGGAGGTTTGCTCCATTTGCCATGGTTTCAGCGCTAAAGTTTTGGCTGAAAGGAAATGTAAGTTAGTGGAGCGTGGATTGATTGAGTCTGCTTTTCAATCAGACTTGGATTCTGCTCTGGGAAAACCAAAACCTTCTTCACCAGCTTCTTCAACTAGTTCAGGTCCAAATGGCTCTTCGGTTCCAAAATCATTCAAAACTCCTGTTTCGGCTCCATTGTCATCAGAACTTGACCGTACAGGTAGTGGGTAGGAGCAGGTCCCCAGTCTTGTAACTGGTATCTCCTACCTTGAGATCCCCAATTCTGGGTTCACTGGCTTGGTAGGTGGTTTCATCTCGGGCTTCCAGACTGTCTGATTCAGATGTGGATCGAGTGGTACAGAGACTTTTACAGGTCCAGCGCTAGCTAAAATTCTGTTGGCTTCAACTCAAGCAGCTTCAGAACCGACAAAGTCCTCTCCTGTTGTTTCTGCTCCTTTTCCGACTCGAATTGACACATCGGAGCCGGAGGAGGCTATTCACTTGTTTGTGGAACCATCTGTACAGACACTCACTTCTGACCTGTCGGTACCAACAAACCTGATGTGCTCTGCTCTGGCGGTGGAATCTGGTAGCCGACACTCTCCTGTCGGTTCCGCAGGGGAAGTCGAACCAATATGTCGGTTTCAACTCTCCCCCTTGGGGCTTCAGCACGGATGAGTTCAGCTCCTACCTCTGGCTCGGAGTCGGCAGTTCTGGTGCGGTAGGTGTCTTTGGTGTCTTCAGACCCAGGTGCTTCCTCGCATCGAAGCCGTGGTGCATTCGATGCCATGAGGAGGGCTTTGTCCCCCCCCCAGACTGCCACAACCGCTGATATGGCCAACTCCTCCCGGAAAGCACCTGAATCTTCTCCATTACCACAGATCCACCATAGCGTAGGGACCCAGAGACTCAAGATGCTCCTTTGGGGGAACCCTGCTCTTCCGAGACCTCCCCAGAAGTTCCCACTGAGGAGGTCCCATGGAAGAGGTTATGTAAGAGGCGACATTTAGATTCCCCCCAGGAATCCATCACGTCAGACAATGATTTGGAGGAATCAGAAGGGTCCCCAAGGTCCACTTCTGAGGATATCTCCTTTGGGGATATCCTTGAGATCCTTAAGCAGAGGGGTGGCTGGCAGCCCCTGAACCCTACCAAGGATGAACCAGTGCTCCTGAAGGCTTTCAGGTCTCGACCCTCCACCTCTTGGGTGTCTCTGCCCTTCAATGAGTTGATGGATCTTTTGTCTCAAAGGGCATCGGAGTCACCGGATTCTATGGAGCCTGTCCCTAGGAGGCCCAACAAATACACTTCAACGCCTCAAGATAAGTCCTTCTTATCCAAACCCATACCTGTTGATGCCATGGTGGTGGCGGCAGCCACTAAGAAAGAGCTATCGGAGACTTCTACGTCTGTCCATCCTCCTAATAGAGAATCTAGGATCATGGACAGATATAGGAAGTGCATGTTCAGTTCTACGACCTTTGCCCTTCGGTCATTGAGCTACCTAACCCACTTCACAAGGCTTCGGAGAGATCTCCTGAAGGAGCTTGTAGATCCTCTCCAGGGTGCAGTAGCCGATTCAATGGCAGACAAAGTGATGTCTCAGCTTGCTACCCTCAATTCCATCGTAAACTCTTCCATGCGCCTCATGTCTTACAAAGCTGATAGAAGGAGTAGGGCAGCGGGTACAGGAATTGCTCTGCGAAGACATTCCTGGATGCGCTTATGTTCTTTTGCGGAACCTTTTAAGTCATCGTTTGTGAATGCCCCCTTTGATGGTTCTTTCTTGTTTGGACCAAAAGTTAGAGACCCTCACCCGATATGAGCAAGGCGGTAAGACTCTATCTGCCATAGGACTCCATTTTTCTACCCCTACTAGACCTTATCCTAAAGGTCAACAGGGAGGGAAAATGTGGTTCCGTTAGACCCAAGGAGCCTTTCTGAACTCAAAAGGTGAAGCCTCCTCCAGGGGCAGAGGAAGACGCAATGGTGGAAGATGGCACCCACGCAGCAGAGGGGGTCCGCAGAACCAGGGTGACAAGGATCAGTTCAATGGGAAACCCTATCAGCGCTCCTGAAAGGAGGCCCGACTGTCCTGCTCTGGAGGCAGTCGGGGGACGTTTATCTTTGTACCTAGGCGCCTGGTTAAAAATCTCAGAAGACCGATGGGTACAAAACGTTATATTCAGAGGATATTTCATCCCCTTTCTTTCACTACCCAGACCAACAAAAGGAATCCCAGATATTCCACCCAGTCTGTGGGATGTGGCATCCATAGAGGTCCAAAAACTATTGCAAAAAAGAGTCATCCAGCCAGTCCCAGCAGACCAGCAAGGATCCGGAACTTACTCAAGATTCTTTTTGGTGCCAAAGAAGACAGTGGACTGGAGATCTATTTTGGACCTCAGTAGACTCAACAAATATGTGGGAAAGACGAAGTTCCGGATGGTCACGCTTCAGTCCATACTCCCATTCTTAGGGAGAGACAATTGGATGTGCTGTATAGATCTCCAGGATGCGTACTACCATATCAAAATGGCCAGGCCATCCAGGGATCATCTGCGCTTCAGGCCGGGAGCCAGTCACTTCCAGTTTCGGGCCCTGCCCTTTGGTCTCACTACAGCCCCAAGAGTGTTCACCAAATGCATGGCAGTGGTCATGGCTCACTTGAGACATTTTGGAATCCGGGTGCTTCCTTATTTGGATGACTGGCTCCTCACTGCTCCCACTAGGCATCAATTTATTTGGGCAAGGGACACTGTCTTAGATCCATGTTTCCAACTGGGCATTACGATAAATTCAGAAAAGTCAGTGCTTTATTGCCATCACAACGTACAGTGTTTATAGGAGCAGACTTAGACATGGTCAGCATGTTCCTAAAGCTCCCTCCAGAAAGAGTGCTTACCCTACGGCAACAAATTGTGGATATCCTGTCAAGACACAAAGCACCAGCATCGCAGATTCTCAAGTTGATTGGCAGTATGACAGCAGTGATTATTGCAATACCCCTAGCGAGATCTAACATGTGCATTCTTCACTGACTGCTATTCACACAGTGGACATTTCAGGACTTACCAATGAATCACCCAGTTCTGATAACCAACGCTTGCAAGGACGATATTTGGTGGTGGCTAACGTCCGAGACGGTGACTATGGGACGTCCATTTGTCTTCCTGGCTCCAGTTGCAACAGTGACCACGTATGCCTCTCTGATCGAGTGGGGGGGC
>NC_056745.1:701973057-701986571 GCF_019279795.1 Protopterus annectens
GCCAGGGCAGCCATCATTTGGATTACGGAAAAACCTTGGTGTCAATGTAGTCACATTGGGGACAGGAGCCACATTCGTGTTCCATAAAGACAATCGGCTGCATTAACCCTATCTGGTAGGGTAAGTTTGGGAAAGCACAACTGTTGTTTGAGATTCTTTAAATTACTGTAGGCATAGGAAGGGCAGTTTCAACAATTGATCTAATATTGTCATCTGTCACCAGAATATTCCAGCTGTTCAGAATCGTAGATTGTATCATGTTTATATTCTCACAATCACGGTAGTACCAGCGGTGAGCGAGGACACCCAGCAGCACAGGTGGACACAGGTTCACTGACCGCAGAAAAGAAACGTTTCCCCTTACAACATCTAAGTCCGGTTACATCACCACAAATATGGGTTACCTATCTGGTGAATAGCCCCTAGCGAGGAAGGTTCTCTTAATGTTATCTAGCTCAATATAAAAGACTTGATCTTGAACAATTGAAATTCTGAGGGCTTGACCTCTGACAATATTGTCAAAGGTTAGGGGATGGTGCATACTGTCAACAGCCAGATATGCAGCTCTATAACATGGTTTTTCTATATACTCTGCTGGCAAACCCACTGGGTGTTTTGTAGATAATGACATCTAAATAATTAACAGAGACAAAAGACATCTCCATTGTAAATTTGAGAAAACTACTAGTGTTATTAATGTAGTAAAGAAAAGTTGGTATCAAACTTGCCTGGCCAGACCATAAGATGAAAAGGTCATCTACAAACCGTTTGTAGAAGGCCACATCTGGATGGTTCAAGATGTGTTCCTTCTCCCACGCAACCATAACAAGGTTTGCGTACGGGTTTCACAGCTAGTGCCCACGCTATCATGATGGTTTGTCTGTATATATTGTCCAAGAAGATGAAATAATTGTTCTCAAGAACAATCTCAAGTAACATACATAAAAGTCTGCCTCTGTGGGAGCCATAAAGTCATATAAAACACTTCTGACCATCTCTAAACCCTTCTGATTTGGTATGCAAGTAAAAAGCGAGACCACATCCAGAGTCATGAGGTAAAAGTGGAGGTATCGCTATTGCTTGCACAGAAATTATAAAGATCTTTTAAAAGATGTCTAGTATCCAACAAAATCTGTGGAAATGTTTCAATATTGACTTGAGCCTACTATCTAAATAGATAGAGACTGGCTCAGTGAGCCACCTGCCCCAGCCACTATGGGTCTAGGGGTGGGAGAGTGTATGTTTATGAACCTTGGGTAACCCATTAATCTGTGGTGTAACAGGATGTTCCACCAAAAAATAATCAAATAGCTCATTGGTCAAGACATTCAAGGACTTACATTCAACTAATGTGTCAACTACCCTGCTGCAAGACTTCTCAACTTCTGACGCATTGACAGAAATGTATGATTCTCCATTTAACATATCAAGCATAGAATCTACATAAAACTTCGATTCATCACAACTATTATACCGCCCTTGTCAGCTGGGCGGTGTATATTCTCATTAAGTCTCAAAGAATTAAGAGCTTTACGTTCATTTTCTGACAAATTCTCAGTAAAAATCCAATTGATCACCAAAATTAGCATATAAGTCTTTCTCAGCACTTCTAAGAAAAACTTCCAAATTAGGATGTAAAGGTGGATTAATGAGGCTCCGTTTTTTAAAGGAATACTGATGACCAATCGGTTGTTTATTAAATATTAATTTAAGATTAATATTTCTCACGAATAATCTCAATGCAACAAGCACTTCACCAATATCAGTACCAGTCTTAGGGATAAATGTCAAACCTTTGTCGAGTAGATGTAATTCATCCTTAGTCAAGGCATAGTCTTAAATGTTCAGCAGCAAAGCACCAAAGCACAAATAAAATCCAAGATAAACTTTATTCCAAGTTTCCAAATTTCCACGTAAGCGCTTTCACGGTGTAATACCGCTTCCTCAGACGTGATACAACTGAACAAAAGGAAACACATTATATAGACTGACATCACTTCCTCAATTAAACAATTAAATAAAATAAGCTGCAGAGGCCAGAATCGCAGGATTTTCCACAAATCCCTTTACCTATCAGGACTGGCAGGAAGAGGCCTGTCGAACACGAGCTGAACAGGAGTTCGAAACACAGGGAATCTTACACAGAGGCCCAGCAGCTTCCACAGAGACAGCGTTGGGGAACGAATCTCTAACCCTGAACATTTCAGACTATGCCTTGACTAAGGATGAATTACATCTACTCGACAAAGGTTTGACATTTATCCCTAAGACTGGTACTGATATTGGTGAAGTGCTTGTTGCATTGAGATTATTCGTGAGAAATATTAATCTTAAATTAATATTTAATAAACAACCGATTGGTCATCAGTATTCCTTTAAAAAACGGAGCCTCATTAATCCACCTTTACATCCTAATTTGGAAGTTTTTCTTAGAAGTGCTGAGAAAGACTTATATGCTAATTTTGGTGATCCGAATTGGATTTTTACTGAGAATTTGTCAGAAAATGAACGAAGCTCTTAATTTTGAGACTTAATGAGAATATAATAATTAGCCCAGCTGACAAGGGCGGTATAATAGTTGTGATGAATCGAAAGTTTATGTAGATTCTATGCTTGATATGTTAAATGGAGAATCACACATTTCTGTCAATGCGTCAGAAGTTGAGAAGTCTTGCAGCAGAGTAGCTGACACATTAGTTGAATGTAAGTCCTTGAATGTCTTGACCAATGAGCTATTTGATTATTTTTTGGTGGAACATCCCATACACCACAAATTAATGGGTTACCCAAGGTTCATAAACATAACACTCTCCCACCCCTTAGACCCATAGTGGCTGGGGCAGGCTGGCTCACTGAGCCAGTCTCTATCTATTTAGATAGTAGGCTCAAGTCAATATTGAAACATTTCCCACAGGTTTTGTTGGACACTAGACATCTTTTACAAGATCTTTATAATTTCTGTGCAAGCAATAGCGATACCTCCACTTTTACCTCATGACTCTGGATGTGGTCTCGCTTTTTACTTGCATACCAAATCAGAAGGGTTTAGAGATGGTCAGAAGTGTTTTATATGACTTTATGGCTCCCACAGAGGCAGACTTTTATGTATGCTACTTGAGATTGTTCTTGAGAACAATTATTTCATCTTCTTGGACAATATATACAGACAAACCACGCATGAGTGATGGGCACTAGCTGTGCAAACCTCACATAAACCTTGTTATGGTTGCGTGGAGAAGGAACACATCTTGAACCATCCAGATGTGGCCTTCTACAAACGGGTTTGTAGATGACCTTTCATCTTATGGTCTGGCCAGGCAAGTTTGATACCAACTTTCTTTACTACATTAATAACACTAGTTTTCTCAAATTTACAATGGAGATGTCTTTGTCTCTGTTAATTATTTAGATGTCATTATCTACAAAACACCCAGTGGGTTTGCCAGCAGAGTATATAGAAACCATGTTATAGAGCTGCATATCTGGCTGTTGACAGTATGCACCATCCCTAACCTTGACAATATTGTCAGAGGTCAAGCCTCAGAATTTCACGCCTTTGCTCAAGATCAAGTCTTTATATTGAGCTAGATAACATTAAGAGAACCTTCCTCGCTAGGGGCTATTCACCAGATAGGGTAACCCATATTTGTGGTGATGTATCCAGACTTAGATCTTCTAAGGGAAACATTTCTTTTCTGCTTTCAATGAACCTGTGTCCACCTGTGCTGCTGGGTGTCCTCGCTCACCGCTGGTACCACCATTGTGAGAATATAAACATGATACAATCACGATTCTGAACAGCTGGAATATTCTGGTGACAGATGACAATATTAGATCAATTGTTGAAACTGCCCTTCCTATGCCTACAGTAATTTAAAGAATCTCAAACAACAGTTGTGCTTTCCCAAACTTACCTTACCAGATAGGGTTAATGCAGCCGATTGTCTTTATGGAACACGAATGTGGCTCCTGTCCCCAATGTGACTACATTGACATGTCAAGGTTTTTCAGTAATCCAAATGATGGCCGCCTCTGGCAGATCAGGTGTGTCTCTGACTGCCAGTAGGAATCTTGTCTATGTGGTGTGTCAGAAATGTTTTCATTTCTATATAGGAAAAGCGAATAGGTCACTTGTGAACGGATAAGGGACCACATTTATTGTTTCAACAGGGTGAATTAACCAGCTATAGCAAAACATATGATTCAAAATGGTCAAGGGCATGCATTTTATTTCAAGTTTTACATACACAAATAGTTAATAGCAGGGTGGGATATAATTAATTCAACTGAGGAATCTGAACTCAAGTGGATTCTTCGGCCTGGGGCACACTTAGGGGGACTCAATGAGAGTGTCTCATTGAAACCCATATTAAAAGCTAGGCCACTCAAATGATGAGCCCTCAGTAGAGTTTAGTCACTCACACTCTGCTTTTGTTATTTGTGATTGTTATTTATGATTGTTACTTATGATATTTATTGATTTATGTTTTTACTAGACATACACTTGTGACTGAATATTGAGTCAATACACATACACATACATTCTTTCTTATTTTTTGGCATTGATAGGTTTTAGTTTAGTTTGGTTTTTACATCTACCCTGCAATGAATGTTAATTAATTAATTGATTCTATTTGATTGTTTAATTTTATTTAATTGTTTAATTGAGGAAGTGATGTCAGTCTATATAATGTGTTTCCTTTTGTTCAGTTGTATCACGTCTGAGGAAGTATTACCGTGAAAGCTTTACGGGAAACTTGCAATAAAGTTTATCTTGCATTTTACTTGTGCTCTGGTGCTTTGCTGCCTTTTCATCCATCAGTGAAGTCTTGGGTTATTGTTCGCTTATATATATATATGTGTATATATATATATATATATATATGTGTGTATATATATATATATATATATATGTGTATATATGTATATATATATATATATATATATATGTGTGTGTGTATATATATATATATATATATATATATATATATGTGTGTGTGTGTGTGTGTATATATTTATATATATATATATGTTTATATATATATATATATATATATATATATATATGTGTGTGTATATATTTATATATATACATATATATGTGTATATATATATATGTGTGTGTATATATATATATATATATAATGTGTGTATATATATATATATATATATATATGTATATATATATATATATATATATATGTATGTATATATGCATATATAACCGTCCTTATGAAATAGAAGAACTAGATAAATTTAAGTGTTAACTTCTAAAAGAGAGATTTAACTTTCGACTTAATGAAAATAAAATAAAATGAAATGCAATAAAATAAAAAATACAATAAAATACACTATAACCCTCATTATTGATTAAGCTTTCATCCTTTAATGTATAGGAACTTCTTCAGAATAACCAGAAACATGCACTCCACTTGCTATATAAAGTATGTAAACAACCAATGAAATAACTGTATACAATAATAATATGGCCCAATGAGTGTCAGTTAACTAATTACAGAGATGAATAAAACATAAGATGAAATCTGAAATATTAGGCTTCATGCTGTCACAACTGCATACTGTCATTACTGCAGCCACTTCAGAACACACTTTAAGTTTAAAGATTCATTCAAGCCTGGATGGTAATCAGCTTCTAAATGCAGTTGCCATCTCAATTCCAGCACTTGAAGTAACCCATCAGCATCCCCAAAGAAATTATCTACCTGATCAAGTATTAAGAATTTGAACTTTGAAAAAGAAGAACATGACAAGCTGTGCTTGCCTAAAGCATTTGAGGTATCTTTAAATCTTATGGCTGCATTGTGCTCCTTAATCCTGTCGCTCAATTTTCTGGTGGTTTTGCCAATATAAAAACTAGAACAGGACATACAAATAGCTGCATATATAACCATAGTGCTATTGCAATTGTAACTCTTCTTAAAAAACACTGGGACATTGCAATGAGAAAAACAAAATTTATCTCCTGTTAGTATATATTCACAAGCCACACATTTACCACAGGAAAACATCCCTTTGGAATTATTCACTAAGGTGTGCTGTGTGAGTAGGTAGGCCTTGTCATTTCTTTCAAACATAGACTTGAAAGTTTTAGTTTTTTTAAAAGAAAACTTAGGGGTGGAACTCAATGCATCTTTGATGGACTTGTCACTTGTTAAAATTCTCCAATTTTGAGAGATAACATTCCTAATGTTAAGCATATCTCTGCTAATCGGCAATGAAAAGCTATTAAGCCAGCTTTCTGTTTCTTCAGTGTCATTGGTATTTACAGTGTGTTGAAATCCAAATCTCAAAATGGGCTTAAATCTGGTGAATCTATTATTTCTAACATCTGTTCTAATGTCATTTATCATTCGTAAAGGATAGATGTTAAGTTGTCTATCTCGCCTTCATTCTTGCTGGATGGGTTCGGAGCCGACCTCGGCTCCGACTCGGCCACTCTAAAAGCTCGAGAGTTGGTTCCACCGGCTCGAGGCTCCCCTTATATCCCACAATGCTAGGCGAGAGTTACCTCAGATCTCGTTTGCCGCTACAGCTTCGAGGTTGGTTGCTTCTACCGGTTCCTGGTGAGTGTTAAATTTTCTTGTAAAAGTTACTCTTTTAAACCCCTTTTAAGTTAAATTTCTTTCTTAGTTAGTGTAGATTACAAAACTTTATCCCCGACCCTAATTTTTTTGCTTTTACCAAAGAACCTTTGGTTCTTCCTTTGGGCCCTTAGGCCTTCCCTTCCCTAGTGGAGTGTTTGTGTTTCTTGTAGTTTACTTTAGTTTAGTGTACTTTAAATTCTAGTATTACTACTAAAATTATTATTTTTCCTGACAGGGTATAACTTGTGTGTTTGGGTGTGTGTTTGTGTACACCTGTCAGTCAGGAAATGTCTAAAGAAGCAAAGGTCTCGGATTCAAGAAGTGTGATGCGTGCTGTCAGAAAATGTCTCTGACAGACGCCTTACACTTCTTGTGTCTATTGTCTGGGAGCCTTTGCACCTGCAGGACTCCTGTGCTGTGTGTGTGCCATGGCTTCAGCCCCAGGGTCCTGCAGGAAAGAAAACAAATTAATTCTTAGAGGCTTACTGAAGCCAGAGGATTCCTGTCAGTTTCAACAGGGAAGCCCTCTAAGGCATCGAGGTCTTGGCTCCGCTTCTGAGCCAAGACCTCAGGTTGCTCAACCTTTGCCTTTATCGGCTCCGCTGGAGCCGATAAGTCTCAGTCCACAGTTTCTGTGGCTCCACCGGCTCCGGCCGAGGTTATTGAGGTTCCCGTGTCGGCTCCGACCAGACCTTCGGAGCCGACAACTAGGAAGAGGTCTAGGTCACCATCTCTTGGCTCTGTTCATTCAGCTCCAGGATCTCCCCTGCTGTCTGAACGGAGCCAAAGGTCTCATTCCTCTAGGTCATCGAGGCTGTCCGATCATGACCTTCAGAGGGTAGTGAGTCGACTACTTAAGTCCGAGGCACTAGCCCAGATGCTTCAGAGCCCGACTCATCAGCCGGTTCCTGCCCCGTCCATCAACTTTTCCTCCTTCGACTCTCTTGAGTTCGAGCCGGGTCGGTCGGAACCGAGATCAGATACTGCCGAGCCGAGACAATTGTCTTCGGCTCCGCCTGGCTCGCTTTCTTCTTTGGAAGAATCTCGGCCGGACTTCCTCGCCGGCTCGAGGGGTGAGTGGCATCGGACCTTGTCCGACCCCCTCTCTCTCTCGGGCTTGGCGCCAGTGAGTTCGGCTCCGGCATCGGCCTCGGAGCCATCACTGTCGGTGCCGAGGGGGTTCTTAGCTCCTCGGAGCGGGACCTCTGGCTCTGCCTGACAGGGGTGCATTCGAGGTCATGCGGAGTGTGTTAGAGCCTGGCTCTACTCCACAGTCGGCTCTGGCCCGCCCTCCTCTATGCTGCCTCAGGGTAAGTCGACTCACTCCCTCATCCCGACCGCAGAGAGCCAGCTCCTCAGGAGCCCCCTGTGAGATTTCATCCTCTTCGAGGCCTCTCCTGATTTGGCAGAAGAGCCCCTCGGAAGAGGAAGTGCAAGAGGAAACACATTGACTCACCTGAGTCTATCACGCCAGACACAGATTTGGATGATTCTGAGGGTTCCCCGTTCCCCTTCTGAAGATGTCCCATTTGCAGACATTCTGGAGATCCTGAAACAGAGGGAAATTGGCCAGCCCTCAACCCTTCAAAGGACCTAATCTGTGTATCTTGAGGCATTTGGCTCTCGTCCTTCCACCTCCTGGGTGTCCCCTTGACCCCCTCATGCAGGTGGTTGCTAAGAAGGCATGGACGGCTCCTGATTCAGTGGACCCCACTCCCAGGAGACCCTCTAAGTTCATCACAGCTCCATCAGACAAGCAATTTTATCAAAAGGAGTTTCTGTGGATGCTATGGTGGTAGCTGCTGCCACAAAGAAGGAACTGGCTGATCCTTCAGTGCCTGTCCATCCACCTAACAAGGAATCTAGGTCCATGGATAGGTACGGAAGCGGATGTTCTCCTCAGCGACATTTACCATGCGTTCGCTGAACTACCTGTGCCATTTCACTGCCTTCAAAGGGACTTGATCAAGGAAGCGAGTGAAATGTTAAAGATCCTACAGCTGCGGGTTTCCAAGAAAAGATGAACACGCAGCTGGCTACCCTAATTCCATATCCAACTCCTCCATGCCTCCTCTCTTATGCGGCCGATGGAGCGAGCAGAGCCGCAGGGACAGGTGTAGCCTTACGTGAGGCACCTGGATGCGGCTATGCAATTTTGTGGACCCTTTCAAGGCGTCTTTCACTTAACTCCCTTTGATGGATCATCTCTTTGGTCCTCAAGTGAAAGAAACCCTGACTAGGTGCGAGACTGATGGCAAGACCCTTTCTGCCGTCGGAGTCCGTTTTTCGACTCCTTCTAGGCCTTACCCCAAAGGCCAGAAGGGTGGGAAGATGTGGTTCCATAAACAATCTCAAGGGACTTCGCCTGACGCACAGAGTAGTTTTCCTACCAAAGGCAGAGGTGGGAATAACAATGGTAGACGTCGCCCTAGGGGCAGGGGGGGTCCGCAGAACCAGGGCAATCGGGAAGCCTTTCCTGACAAGCCCTTTCAGCATCCCTGAGGTGTTGCCCGACTGCCCATCTTCGGAGGCAGTCGGGGGAAGATTGTCACTGTACCCAGAAGCCTGGCTATCCCTGACTCAAGACAAATGGGTACAGTCCATCATTTCCAAAGGCTATTCTATCCCCTTTCTTAGTTTTCCAAATCAGTCAAAAATCCCTTCCAGATGTTCCACCTCAAAGGGATATAGCAGCTTTGGAAATTTCAAAACTGCTTGCAAAAGAGCAATTCAGTCAGTGCCAGCAGACCAACAAGGATCCGGAATCTACTCAAGGTTCTTTTTAGTTCCAAAGGAAACAGGGGACTGGAGACCGATTTTGGATCTCAGTGTCTTGAACAAATCAGTCAAGAAAACAAGATTTTGATGGTCATGCTGCAATCCATTCTTCCTTTTGGGCAAAGGAAACTGGATGTGCTCTATAGACCTTCGGGATGCTGTACTATCACATAAAATGAACAGACGCCTCCAGAAGATTCCTCCGCTTCAGGCTGGGAACCAGTCATTTTCAGTTCAGGGCCCTGCCCTTTGGTCTCACCACTGCCCCGGTGTTTACTACAAATGCATGGCAGTGGTAGCTTCTCACCTGAGACGACAAGGATTCCAGGTGTTTCCATATTTGGACGACTGGCTTCTCACAGCTCCCACCAAGCATCTCCTTCTGATGGCCAGAGATTATACTTTTCGCTTTGTCAAAAACTGGGTATTTCAATAAATTGCGAAAAGTCTGTTTTGTCGCCTTGTCATACTATTACCTACATAGGCGCAAATTTAGATACTATAAACATGTCTGCTAGGCTAACGAACCAAAGGATATCAGACATTCACAAATTGGTGTCACTTCTTCTCAACAACAACAGAGTCAAAGCCAGGTTAGTTCTAAAGGTGTTGGGAATCATGGCAGCTGCCATACTCTCCTTCCATTGGCCAGATACCACATGCGGATCCTTCAGTGGATGCTTTTACTCAATGGTCATACCAGGAACTTCCAATGTCTCACACCATTATGATCACGCTAAGCATGCAAAAGCATCTCATGTGGTGGATGTCTTCCCGCCAGCTCCTGTCGGGAAGACCATTTGTTCCACCTCCTCCGGTTGCTACTCTGACAACGGATGCCTCCCTGATCGGGTGGGGGGGCATTATCAGGGCAGGACAGTCCAGGGCACATGGCAACCAAACGAATGCCACTTGCACATAAATGTTCTGGAGATGAGAGCAGTGCTTTTAGCTTCGCAAGCCCTTCAAGACTCTCTTCCCTTGGGAACGATTGCAATCCAGACAGACAATATGTCTGTAGTGTGGTACATCAACAAACAAGGCGGAACCAGATCATACCCCCTGTGTCGAGAAGCACTCAGACTGTGGCAATGGGCGATTTCTTCTCAGCTATTCTGATAGCAACGCACATCCCCGGAAGTCCAATCACATTAGGACAAGTTGAGCAGAGCTATACTCATGCCTCACGAGTGGTCTCTGAAAGACTCTGTAGTGAGAGAAATCTTTCTCAAGTGGGGTCAGCCTTGCTCGCGATCTTTGCTACTCCCCAAAACAGCAAGTGCAGAGAATATTTCACTCTATTCCCTTTACCAGGCCAACCCAGCAGGGACGCTCTAGTCCAAGTTTGGCCCGGGACTTCTGTATGCATTTCCTCCTTTCCCACTGATCTCTCAAGTAATACAGAAAGCTATCGCTCAGAAGGCCTCACTGATCCTCATTGCTCCTTACTGGCCTCGACAAGTGTGGTTCCCCTTTCTACATCAATTTCTTTTGGGCGACCGTGGAATCTGGACCTAGTTCCAGATCTTGATCCACCAGTCGGGTCAGTTTCATCGCTCCCTCCCTCTCTGAACCTCACTGCTTGGTTCCTCCAATTCCAACCGTAGCCAGGCTTCCTCAGTTATCTCACTCTGTTAGAGATATATTGATAGCTTCCCATAAATCTTCCACTCTAAAGATTTATTTGAGTAAGTGGAAACGCTTCTCATATTAGGCACAAGGAAAGGACATAGATCCTTTCACCGCTTCCATCCAACTAGTCCTTGATTTTTTAGCTGAACTCTTCCATGCAGGTTCATCTCCATCTACTCTTAAGGTTCAATTGGCAGCTATTTCTAACTTCCATGTGGGTATTTCTGAATCTGCCCTAATGTCCCACAAACTTTGCAAAGCCTTTTTGAAAGGAGTTTTTCTTCTCAGACCTCCTATAAGAAATCCTCCTCCTTGGGACCTAAATTTAGTTCTTGCTTCTTTGATTCTTTCCCCTTTCGAACCTGCAGCTTCATGTTCCTTGAAATTATTATCATGGAAAACTCTCTTTCTGGTGGCTATTACATCAGCCAGAAGAGTTTCAGAACTTCAAGCACTCAGTTGTCGTCCTCCTTATCTTTTGTTCCATAAGGACAGAGTATCCTACTTAACTAACCCGTCTTTTTGCCTAAGGTGGTTTCAACATCAAATCTAAACCAAAGCATAGACCTCCTGTCTTTTTCCAGAGTATTCCAATAGGTCTGAACAAAAGTTACACTGCCTGGATGTTCATCGTCAATTAAGGTACTACTTGGATAGAACAAAACAATTCAGAAAATCTAATCAGCTGTTTGTCTCCTGTGAAAGCAGAAAGGGACTTTCAGTTTCAAAGGTATCATTATCCAGATGGCTAACATCTTTGATTTCCCTGGTATATGAAATTAGACAACAGAAATTGCCTAATAAACCTAAAGCCCATTCCACCAGAGCTTTGGCTACTTCTTTAGCCTTCCAAGACAGACTGCCTATTGACACCATTTGTGCATGCTACTTGGGCTACTCCTCACACTTTTATTTCTCATTATAAGTTGGATTTAGCTTCTAGGCATAGAGCTAACTTTTGGTTCCACTGTTCTCAGGAGTCTGTTCCGTTAGGCCACCCGGGACAAGGTGCTAGGATGTCCCATCCAGCAAGAATGAAGGCGAGATAGACAACTTTAGAAGTTATGTTCTTACCATAACGTTCCATGTTAGTTGTCTTCTTCTCGCCTTCTTCTTGCGTCCCACCCTCCTTCCCCCTGGCCTGGACAGACCTAGAGGAGTTGTGATCGTGACCTCTCTTTCTACCACCTCTTTCTTAGTCATATGCTATTATGCATATTTCTTGGTTCAGGATGTAGGTCACCCTTCTTTCTTCCTATTGTTAGAGGTGGACTCTGTTTTACAGTTATACTGTTACTGTTATAAGCTGGGGTTAGCTTACAAACGAGATCTGAGGTAACTCTCGCCTAGCATTGTGGGATATAAGGGGAGCCTCGAGCCGGTGGAACCAACTCTCGAGCTTTTAGAGTGGCGGAGCCGAGCCGAGGTCGGCTCCGAACCCATCCAGCAAGAAGAAGGCGAGAAGAAGACAACTAACATGGAACGTTATGGTAAGAACATAACTTCTATTTCTTTTGTACTAACAAGGCAGATAGAAAATCACATTCTCTCTCAAATGAAACATCATTGCTAACTAACCTAGACAATCTTACAAATTGTCCTTTTACCACATTCTTTTTCATGAACCCTGGATGTTGGCTATTAAAGTCCAGGTAACTATTCCTGTAAGTTTTTTTTCTGAAGATGTTAGAGGAGAATTCACCAGAACATTCGTCAATGGATAAAGTGGTGTCTAAAAAAGACACGGAAGAACCTTTTCCTGCCATGACAAACTGTAGAAAACCTATACTATTGGATAAAGAATCAACAAATATGTTGAGTTGTGCATCTGTCCCTTTCCAGACAAAAAAGATGTCATCTATAAAACGGTAGTAGTGCTCAGTAAGTTCGAATCCCGGTAGATGCACCAAGGTGTCTAATTCCCATTCAGACAAAACAACATTTGCAAAAGCAGGGGCCATTTTTGTGCCCATGGCCACCCCTTTGACCTGTTTAAATATAATGTTGTTAAGTGAAAGAAGTTGTTGTCTAAAACAAGTGACATTAAGGTATGTAGAGTATCTATTCTGTGTTTTGAGTATTTCATGAACTTGTGCAAAAAATGTTTAACATAAGCTAAGCCTTCATGATGAGGGATGCTGGTATATAAAGCTTCTATGTCAAGCGTAACAAGGATTTTACCATGACCGTTAAGATTGGCAACATGAAGTTTGTTTAAGAAGTCCCAAGAGTCCTTGATATAAAAAGGGTTGGACTGTGCCACTGGATTCAGAACAAAATCAAGGTACTGGGCAATTATTTCTGTCTTGGTCCTATTATTAGAGATGATCAACCTGAAAGGTGGGTTGTGAATGTCCTTATGAATCTTGGGGATTCCAAACAGTTTCCCCAAGTTAGGATTCGGAGTGTGCATGAACTGAAAGTCTTCATATGTAATGTGGTGGTTCTTCACTAATGGGAAAATTGAAAATAAAAGTAAAACTATTGTTTTTTTCAAAT